>NW_026857125.1:0-273257 GCF_026571515.1 Ruditapes philippinarum | reverse complement strand
TTTTTAATTAAAATCTTTACCCCATGAGCATATTGCGAAAAATGGCCGTTTTCATTGACAAGCCTCCTGTAACAAGTTCAAACTGCTATGAAACTATGAAAAATGCTTCAATACTAATGAAAACTTGGCACAAATGTTGACTACACCATAGCCTCTGTAACAGCATGCTCAATGGTAAATTTCCTGTAACCATGGCAACGGGGACGTCTCAAATTGCCAAAAATCACTATTTTTGCATTGTTTTTTCCATCAAAACTGATTTCAAAGTGCTGCAACTTCTCAATGGATTGACATAGAGTAAAAGCTTTTTTCAGCGTAGGTTTACTTGTTACCCTAAGATCAACCTGAGGCCATTTTTAGCCTGTCACATGTCCAAAATTTTCTTGGCGATGAGGGGGACTCCGCCCCCCTTCAAACCCCCCAAACAGAAGGGGGGCACATCCCCCTTCTGGCAACCCCCTGATGTAATATTTGGATGGGGGACGGCGCCAAAAAAGTGGTCACTTTTTTAACCAACATTTCTCAAACGAAAAACAGTGTTGGGGGCCTAAATAGGGCATTTTTTCACTGTTTGAGGCCTCAAAAAGGGGGGGGCAAAAAGCCGTCGAAACACGCTTATATAAGGGAAAAGGTTAAAGTTACATTTAATAAATTTCATAAAAAACTAAATAGCGACATTTCATTAATAAATTGGGTTTTATATCGACTCCAGGTCTTATTTTGGTGTCCGAACAACCAAAATAAGTTTAATTAGCATAAAAATAGGTAACCTCATTGTGGCAAAATTTGAAGTACAATTTCTGTTTGCATGAGAAACTCCGCCTTCGGATCATCCGTACATCAATATTAAATCAACAAACATGACTATAAGTGGCAGTCATAATTTAACGGTATATTTCCGCATTGTAACGGATGTTTTCATACAAATATAATCTTTTTACGAGATGATTACTTTTACTGAACCCCTGGTTAGTGCACCGTGAAGCTAAAACGGTAAAAGTGTGTTTGCACAAGAAAATATCACATTTGCTGTGTTCCGGATAGCAACTATAAAACTGTGACGTAGCGCATACACGAGCTCATTATAGTCTTTCATTTTGCATGTTAAAATTCGTATACGAACTTTAAGTGTTACCGTGGGTTTCCCGTTTAAAATCCTAATTTATGAACAATATTTGATGAGATTTACAACAATACTATTAACAGGTTAATGAAACTGTAGATGTTTGATTTTTTAGGCCGACGGCAAAATATTTTTACATATTTATTTATGTAACTTTAACCTTGCCACGTGCTGATCTACAGATATTTGTGATTGATACATGCTTATTAATTGGTACCACGTAACAAAGTATTTTAGTGCATTTACTTGTCTATAAAGGAAAGGAATGATTTCGCTGCGAAAAAGGGGAAATGAAATGTTCACACTTGTTTACCTTCAGTATCCGTTAGTATTTTTACGATTGATCATTTTCTTTATTGTTTTATACAATAGAGAATAGATTTCAAATTGTTTTGGACAAAAAATATTTGGTTTTCCAAAAAAAAAAAACAAACAAAAAAAAAACTAAATAAACCTTTATGATATACAAATACCGTAATTCAAAAAAAATGTCATAATAAATTGAAACCAAAAAAAAAAAAAATTTTAAGGGTTGGGATGAAGGCACGACTTGTGTGCCAAGCCTTTCCTTTTAAAGGAACTTTATTTGTTTTGTTTTCAAAAAGTGTGTGTGTGTTTTAAGTTTAATTTACACTCGGAGCGCCGGAATAACCATATGTCCGAGATTATAGCATCGGGGACGTCTTTTTCAAGCAGAATCTTCGTTTCATTCTCTCGTTTGTTGGTGGTAAAGGAGACGACAATACTGTCAAGGCATCAACTCCGACTGACGACAACAAAAACGGCATTTATTAGCGCCAAACCTCCAGAGTAAGTCACGACAGGTCAAACCAATCACCTCTGGTACTTATGATGACTTGACCATGACCTTTTCCGTGTGGCTTCTCCGCGACGTGCACGCCTCTAGATCTGGAGGGATTTGGAGAAGTTTCAACAAAAACTCTTTATACGCCCTCTTTGCTAAACTGAAGAAACAAATGACGGTACAAAATTAAAAAAAAATCTCCTTAAAATCAACATGAGTTATAAAATTCCATGATAATAAGATACGAATACATATAAGATCAGCCTATTTATAAATTCTAAGCCTAAAAAAATAAAGAAAAAATGGACAATAACGAATATTGATATGTCATGATTAGAAATAGTAAAAACAACTTGACGACATGTATTATTGACGAAGAAAATTCATAAGAGACAAAATTGTATTTGCAGATATTTGTTATGATAACTCTAGAGAATGGCAAGGTACCGTATCTAGGACGTTCACAGGAAAGCGGTGCTTACCCTGGGCAAATGTTACGGCGATGCAGACGAGCAGCACAATCGCTGATTATCCTGATGGTCCAGCAGAGAATGCTTCAAACTTTTGCAGGGATCCAACTAATAAATCCTTTCTTTGGTGTTACGTCAGTCAAGATGAAATCGAACAGTGTGATATTCCAAAATGCATTGGTTTGTATACATCAATAGTTGCCAAAAAAAACAACAACAACACGGCTAAATGTCTTGGTTAGTATACATCAATAGTTGCCAAAAAACAACATGGCTAGTATACATCAAGAGTTGCCAAAAACAACATGGCTAAATGTCAAATCTTCGGCATTTGTGTTTAAAAAATGAGTTGAGGCATGTCCATTACAGAAGTTGGAAAAGCGTATCAGAGAATATATTATTGTTTATTCATATCCAGCTTCACACGGCGCTAGAGGGCGTGTGTGTTAATTTGCATTTACCAATAGCGAACATTAACAAACTCGGTCAAAATAAGCCTGAAAAAATATATTAAAATTTGCGCTGTAATGTACCTTTAAGGTTTTACATATTTTATGATAAACTATCATAACTACTTTATCTTCTACAATGTCATCTTGCTAGATCACGTTGACCGCGGGCAATTCTGTTATTGAATATTTGTTCTAATTTTAGCGGAAGACAGTGTATATCCTTGCATGTCGTTCAGAAAGTCTGGGGGCATATTTTACTTCACTCAAGAAAACTGTGATAAAACAAATGCGGCAGTATGCGAAACGTCTGGTCAGTATATATAGTGGTTGAATTTGTAAAATGATTTATCAGTCAGAAATGGTTTTATACTTAAATATATGAAAGTAGGCTTAACTCATTGTACATATCACAAAACAAAATATTTCTGTTAATGAGAAGATTATGATTTTAGGTGCCTTCTAACTCTAAAAGTATAAAATTTGTCCATTTAGTCATGTAGTGACATTTGTTTCGACTGTTATATTTATCAAAGAAAGAACAACTTTATATTAGATTCAGGCTGTTTTTCATTAATTTTTTTAAACTGTATTAAAAAGTAAAACACGATCAAGCTAAAACCAACAAATAATATAAGAATCTTACACTGGCTGCCGGTACAGACCGGAATATCTAGCTCGAGATTAACTGTTTACGGCGGTAACGAGGCTCTGCCGAGTTTCCGCTAGACAGTATGGTTACCCGAAAGCTAGATACATGTATTCCCGTCTGTACCGACAGCCGGTGTTTGATTCTTTTTCTTGCACATTACATATCTTTTTTTTCAGAACAGAAATTACGAAAACTGATATTCTCATTATGCTATGTTCTCACCGCCGATCAGATCAACTCGATCGTCCCGATCACATTAATTCCCCGATGAATCCCGACCAAGCTGGATTAAAGCTGGATTAAATGCACATTCACGACTCCAACACGACGTCAAGTCGACCCTACACGATGTTTTACGACTTCTTCTCGACGACAACCCGACCAACATCCCGACTTCTTCTCGATCACCCAGACCTATACGCGAGTCATACACGATCTCAACTAGACTAACTGGACCTCTGCTCGATCTTTGCCAGATTTCCGCCAGACCAGATCGATGATCGTGTACATATCGTGTAAGAGATGTATACTCGACCAAACTAGATCTTTACACGATTTATTCTCGATCAACTAGATCTTCTACTCGATCACTATACGATCGCTTCTCGACCGCTTATCTACTCGATCGCTACTCGAATTTTTTAGACATGTCAAAAATATTCGGGTAGGAAGCCCGAGCCATGCCGACCAAGGTAGACCGCTCCGACCACCCCCGATCACGCATGTAGACCGAGCTAGACCGGTACCCGATCGCCTGATCGAGTTAATCTGATCGGCGGTGAGAACACAGCATTACGCACCTACTTACAACTTCATTCATAACGATAAAATGACGTCATCCAAAGACCGCAATTCATTCTTAAAAGGCGCGCGGCAATGACGTCATTTAAAGCTTGCGACTTGTCTTACATGGGGGTGTAACACAGACAGGGTTTTCTAGCACCGGTGTAAACGGTAAATAATCCTGTCTGATATGCAAGAATTAACGTTGCAAACGGCGCTTAAAATCTGCCAAACTTGCACACACAAAAAAATAGGTCAGAATGATATAATATGAAAATAGCCCTAATTGGGTAAAATATGGTTGTAAATATTGCAAAATCATTATAACTTATTTATACATGTATACATCTATATTTTTACCCTTTTTTAATTTTAGTAAATTTGTCTTTAGTTTGTAGAATTTTATATAGGACTTGTCCTGTTTTCGAGTATAAACAGGGATTTCTGTTTCAAAATACTGGAAATAAGTAGCCCCTGGTCACACTGTATCCACAGACACTTGGGGTTTGGAGCTCAAAACGCCTTTAAAATCCAAATAAAATGCATATTTGTCAATCCCAGCACATGTACTGAGCATATATATCAAAAAAACTTAATATAAGCCGTTTTGAAAAAAATTCATATTTCAACATCTATAATAAAAATAATAGATGTTGAAATATGAATTTTTTTTCAAAACGGCTTATATTAAGTTTTTTGATATATATGATCAGTACATGTGCTGGGATTGACAAATATGCATTTTATTTGGATTTTAAAGGCGTTTTGAGCTCCAAACCCCAAGTGTATGTGACTGTATCGACAATACCATTTAAAAAAGGACAACCGATACGAAATAAATATGATTCGTACTCTAAACTTTTCGTGTTTTTTTTTCTCGTATATTTTAGATCACAAACATCTCTTGGATCGTAACATACGAACATGGTCTGATGCCAGAGATCAAAACAGACACGCCTATTACAGAGATTCCGGCGTGTCTTACTACTGCTTCATGCTGGCCGGTCCGGGTATTTTCCGTCTGAAAACAAACTTGCAGGATTTTTGGACATGGTTTGCGTATTCTCGAAACATCTGCAGTGTTTCCACAATAGGTAATGCTGGGTGACATAATTATGTAATATTCGTTAAACGAATAAGGACAAGGTTAGCTTTTAAAAAAGCTAGTAGCGACTCGCTTCGTAATTTTTTTTCCAGGGGTGTGTTTAAATGTAAAAATGACAGTTCTGTTAGCTGAAGAGACTTCAGCGAACATCAAAATAAAAGTGACATATAAAGTTATGGAAGCCAGTTCTCTCAGTTTAACAAATAGTAATATGAGTATATATGAAGATGCATGTAAACAGATAGAATGAAGTCCCTATGTCTATGCACATTTACTATATGGCCTGTTGACCTTGACCAAAAAAATGTTAGATAGGTAGAATTCATAAAGATGTCTCTTTATACGAAGTTAAGTTGTAAAAAATTGGGTGCGGGCGAATTTAGATTCATGGGGCATGATTAACATTTGATTTGTACAAGTTCTCAAGGCATTGGTACATATTCAATATTAAAGCTGGAGGCATTGGAGTTTATATCAATAAGACTTAAACATATTTTCCCTAAGCATTTTAATAAAAATTATGTCCACTTCATCTTGGTATGTGAAACATTTTAAACAAATGGATATGATGTAGATACATGAACAAAATTTTTAAGTGGTCAACAAGGCAATACCACATGCCAAAAAAATTAAGGTTTAGGTGTTAATAAGGTATAAACTTAAGGTGTGCATATGTGTTTCTATATAAGACGTGTCCTTGACCTATGTGCTAAACAATATGAACAACTATGACAGAGGACACCTGTAGTGTGGTTAATGTGCAGTCTTTGGTTTCATAGATATCATTTAAAGAGAAACTAAATTACACATTATAGGGACAACAGATGAATAGGGATCCCAATTCCTGTTTATGCTCACCAGAGCACAACTTGCTCATAGTGAGCATAAAAGGGAATTATATTGTAAGAGGGCTTGGTCTCCTGTACAAAGATTCAACGACAATAATCAACACAAATATAGTTTATTTCTTTTCTCTATATATCTAATACTATCCCGGGCGTCCCGGATCCCGGGATTTTCTCCCACCCTAAATACCGGAAAGAATAAAATGACCGAAAAAAAGAAAAAGAAAAAAATGCACAGAACCAGATGTACACTTATGTAAATTAACCAAACGAAAACTTACTACAGAGAAAACAGGTAAAATCGCTAAATCAAAAGTCAGTGTAAATATGCTTTATTGAAAAGAATTCATGAAATCAAACATTTTAATCATCATTTTATCTTTGCGCTGAAATCAATACTTGCTGCTTTTTAAAATTGGCGTGAAAATTGAAGGTTTTTTTACGCTGTGTAAGATTAAATTTGATTGGCTAAATAATTCTGGATTCCAGCCCTGACAGATAAGTTTTGTAGAGCTGGAAGCCAAGCTTCGATTAAATTTTTGGATGGATTCGGAGTTTTAGGTTGTTTCTCAGTAAAATCCTAACGTAATACCGGCTCGCCGTGGCGAGCCGGCAAAACGTAAATTGTTTAAGGCTTTAAGTTTTAATTAACATTTTTATTAATATCATGACAAAGTTCTGTGTTATATTTATCCGTGACATATGGTGTTTTAATTTTTATTTAAGTTCCTAGTCGGGAACCACGTCAATGTTTCGGAATGTTTTATTACGATGGGTATATAAGATCTACAATCAAGAGCTGTGACGAACAGAAGTCATTCGTATGTCAATATGGTAATAATTATTTTAATTTTGGTTGTGTTCTAAGTCACAACTTAAGACATTGTAAACGCACGTGTTGTAAATGTTATATGGCGAGTTTCCTGCTTTATTTATGAGGGGAGTACCTCAGGTGACCCACCTTGCTTTATTATAACCAGCGTGGAACACCGCATGAATGTAACAACTTAATCATATGAGAATACCATTTTACTTAAATGTGTTCAAGGCAAATAAAAACATAATTGATTAGAGTAATGAATATGTACTTTTATTCACGCTTCGTATATAATAAGTGAAAAACGGAACAGTCTCTTACAAATGAAAAGCGTGCCTCTTAGTCATTGTTAAAATATTGTGTGTCTGTAATAAAGAAGTAGAATTATCATAAGTATGTATTTATCAGTCATCTATTTTGTTTATCCAAAAACATAAAAAACATCAGCATCAACCTTATGTGTTTTCTATATTTCAGAGAAGGTCACATGCGGTGAAAAGTTTAACATGTCGTTGAATGGTAGCCTTGTAACACCTGGTTACATGGGGAGAGGATATGACCATTATGGACGATGTGTCTGGACAATTTCTGTACCGAAAGATCATAATATACAGCTCTCAATGAATATATCCATAGAAAATACTTATATGTGTAGAAGCGACTTTCTTAGGGTAAGGGAAATGATACAGCCAATAGTCAGTACGAGGCATAAAGAAACTGTGATATTATTTATAATAGCCAGATTTTAAATCACAAGGAAAATTTTAATGGCCGTACGGCGACTTTCTAATCTTTACTGGTCTATTATTTGAATTTATTTCATAACCAAGGTGAAAGCCGAGAAAAATCGCCGACGTTCGGTAAATTAGCTAAAATACTAAGCATCCTCATATTAAAGAATTAAAAGGCCCTTGTGGGATTCGTACCTACAGCCGTGAAGGGGAAGTGATTTAGTCCATTGTCTTCAAACTCGTAACTGAATGTCTTCAAACTCATAACTGAAATATGTAAAAAAAACTAATCTAGACTTTTTTCATATTACATGTAAAAGACAATATAAATTCACCATTTAATTTATTGAACTTGTATGTTCGGTGTATAGATATTGTTCCCATACACGTTTTATGATATCACATACAGGTTCCCATACACGTTTTATGATATCATATTATGCAAGTTCCCATACACGTTTTATGATATCACATACAGGTTCCCATACACGTTTTATGATATCACATACAGGTTCCCATACACGTTTTATGATATCACATACAGGTCTTTAGAGGTAACTTTAGCAATGGGATTTCTCTATGTGGCAATGTAACGGATGTTCTTAATATTGCAAGCAGCAATGTTACCATAGAATTCCGGTCAGATGGAACCATCAACGGTAAAGGAGTATATATAACATGGGAGGCAGGTATGGTACAGCTTGTCAAAACATACTTATTTTCTTTATATATAGTAACGTTTCCAAGACACACAAATCCTGTCGGTGAAAAGCTAGCTCACCACCAAGAGCGGTTTATGTCATATATGGAAACATTCCCTTATGTTAATTCACCAACTTAAGTTTTTGTATATTATTAGCACAGGGGTGGAACCCCATATGTATCTCAAAAATGAGCATCGGTAAAAATTATATGTGAATTTCCGCTGCACCAGATGTGAAGCATAACACCAGATGTGACTGTAAAAATAGGTCAATCGCAGGGTAAGTTTTCATCTTTTTAAACATTTATATAAAATTCAGTCCTTTTTTTAAGAAAATTGAAATGTGATTCTACCCTCTGACTCTCCTCTATATTACCCATTTTTGTTTTGGATTTCTATGCAATCTTCATCGAGATATTCTTTCCGTCGTGGGTTCTGGTGTGACCAAAACATGCAATGTGAATGAAGAAAATGTTACTAAATGGACTCAAAAAACTCATTCACATTGCATGTTTTGGACACACCAGAACCCACGACGGAAAGAATATCATAGAAATCCAAAACAAAAATGGGTAATATAGAGGAGAGTCAGGAGGGTAGAATCACATTTCGATTTTCTTATAAAAGGATTGAATTTTATATAAATGTTTAAAAAGATGAAAACTTGCCCTGCGATTGACCTATTTTTACAGTCACATCTGGTGTTATGCTTCACACCTGGTGCAGCGGAAATTCACATATAATTTTTACCGATGCTCATTTTTGAGATACATATGGGGTTTCACCCCCGTGATTATGCTATATGACGTTCTACCAACGTCGTTACAATATTATGCTTCCTTAATACATGTAAACATCATACTATACGTGTTTCTATCGCCTACATGTACTTTAAGAGAATATTTACGCTCATGAAGGTGCCTGTTGAACCGCATTATTTACACAAACGAAATTTTCGCAAAAGTGAAAAATCCTAAGGAATTCCGCAAAGGTCTGACAAGTACGTACAAAAATGTCACCATTGTTCGTACCTTATTTTGGACTTCATAGTCCAAACGGAATTTTCACATCCATCTTCCTTTTTGTACTGAAGGGTAATACAACTGATACGAGCTAAAAGTCGGGTGTTTTTTATCTAACCACTGTAGGAAAATTAATTGTACATTCATGATCTATCAATAAAATCGGGAAAACAGCTAAAATATTAAAATTTAAACAAGGAAATGTTACAATGACAATAGCTCGAAAATGCTGATATAATTATACAATTCACCAAACTAACTTATATCGAACTTGCTTAAAAATCGTTGTTTCGAAATCGACATTTTGAAAAGGCGAATACCGTACCAGGAACAAATGTAAAGCAGTTTGAGATCGATATTCAAAATTCTATGAAGCAATCGAATATCAAACTGTCATCTAGTTCACAGTCAACTGTGATATAATATTTAAAATTATTAAATGCGAATATTGTGTTTGCCTCAGAGTCAGCAATGAGATTGATCGTCAGAATTTAATAAACGAAGTAACACTGAGCTAGCTTTGAAAAGCCTGGTGTGGGATTGCTATTAAAAATTCTTAAAATGCAAATATCATTGTAGCCTCGAATTCAGCGCTAGCTAGTTCAAAGATCGAAATTCAAAATTAATTGAATGAGCGATTATTGTTTAATAGTTCTAACGGCGATATTTAAATTCATTCTTAAATTGCTAGCTCTGATTTCAATGCTAACTGTATAATGAATATGTTACATAACTTTTATCTTGCTTGAGTTCTGTTCCATGCTAACTTTAGATACCAGGCATGCTTGAAATTGTGTCTAATGAGTTTTTGATATTGGCCTCAAAACTGGCTCCAAGTATGATACAGCGTTATATTCCTCATACTCTGATAAACTTCACATCTTCTATCTTAAAGCGCACCATTATTTTTAGTCAGATTTTGTACGTCTTTAACCTATTGAATTTCCATCTCGGTTAAATGATAGCTCGATATCTGCTCGATCTTATAATAGTTCTGGATTCGAAGGTATACTAGTATGCCTTTAAGATTTTCAATTTTCAAGACAGAGCTGTCACTGAATTCGAGACCAGCATTTGCTCTTAAAGATATTTCCAGTTTGTCAGTTGAAGCTTGCAATCTTCTCTGAATTGAAAAAAATATCTCGCAGACAAATAAAATATTTCTGAAAACTAAATTAATGACGTTACTAAGGATACTTTTTGAATCTTAAACACTTGGAATCTCTCAAAAATCCGCAATACTTTGATTGCTGCATAAAGAAATGTTACATTTTTACTTAACGTGACCGTGACCTCTGATTTAATTTATTTGATATTTCTTGCCCTCTTACAAAACACTGGGGCTCTAGCAGGCAAAGCGAATTACTGTTTTCCTGGACCGTGGCATAAAAATTGTGGCATTTATGTATGGAATTCAGAGCTGCATTACTGGTACTGGTACTGCAGTACGTACTGCAATGATTTTGGTACTGGTACTGATACTGAATTACTCTTACAAAATGTTGCTACTACTGGTACTGGTACTGCTTTACTATCTTGAAAATTGGTACTGCTACTGCAATACGAGGCAGTACTTTGGTTTTGATAAAAATGTCATCAGTTTTTCTTAAAAAGTGAAAAAGTAAATCCCATGTATTATTTTTTGTGTGTGTGAAAATAAAAGTTTTCTTATCTTACTCATAACTATAGAAAACAAGTTATAAGAATTTAAGAAATTGAATTGCATGAAAATTTAGCTTAGAAAAATCATAATGCATAAATGAATTATGTATTAATTTTTGCTGTAGTTTGTAACTGTTAAAATAAATCAGTTCATCAGTAAGGGATCTGGTACTGGTAATGGTACTGCATAACTTGGCAAGTATTGGTACTGGCACTTAAGTACTACACCCAAAGTACTGATGCAGCTCTAATGGATATAGTTATTACATTTGCTTTTCTACTTTTTATGGCATATGAAAACGTCCGTTTCTGTTGTGAATGAGTATGTAGAACAAAATATTTTTTTTAAATGTGACCATCTTTCATATTTATCACACAATGTGTACGTATTTTACACCCGTGTGAACAAATAGTGTGTGTGAAATTTGCGGTTCAGTAGGTGGACTAGCCCTACACTTAGTTGTTGTTTTTGAGTGCATCAGCCCTACGATATAACTTATATTTGAAATGTCAATAAAATACATAATTATGTGTATAGAGCCTACCAGACAATACGAGTGTTCAAACAAGCCTGGCACTATACAAATGATACAATCATTTCAATTATAACCGTCGCTAGAACTAGAAAGATTTAAGCATTTAATATAATTATCATCACCTTATAACTCAGTATAAATACTCCAATTTGAAAATCGATTTATTGTTGAATAAAAATGTATATATTTCGTTTCAGTTCCCTTTGTATCCGAGGTAACCAATTCGATAACTCGTGAAATATCCACGATTTTAACGCCATACTCAACTACTTTTGACATATTAATTACCAAAGATTCAAATGGTCACGAAAACAGATTTTTACTAGCCGGGATACCGGGTACTTGAAATTATTCTATCACCTATTCAAGTTTTAATGTTCTCTTATCTTCGAATAAATAAAGTTTTTTTAAGACAAAATGATTATATTCGCATTGTTTAAAAGTTATCATTATTGTACATGCAATCTTTTTTATAGTTTGTGGTGTAACGTAGTTTAATGATTAGCATGTTTATTTGCCAATCTATAATAATTATAAACTTTAAAATATGTTGTTTTTTTCAAAACAGCTAATATTAAGATTTATTGGATACATGATAGGATTGACAAATATACATTTTGAGCTCCACGCTCCAACTGTATGTGCATAAGTACCTGAATAGGATTCGCTTTTCATTTTCCATTTTTGGCAGGGAGAAGAAATGGGATATGTTTAATTCACTCATTCTCACTTAAGTACGACATTCCATGTCTTCAATGTTCTATGAAAATTTGTGGAGATATATAAGCCCGAACATTCTTGTAAAATGTTTTAACAATTGGTACTGCATCAAAGATTTAATTTGAGCGCAAGTTTACTAGCCTATTGGTTTGATTTTGCTAGTGACAATTGCTTTTGCAAGGAAGGGGTATTCAAAACAGCATGTCTTCAACTAAATCGAAGTATGTTTCATTGCACGTATCTTCGTACAAAAAGTCGTGGTTAACAGTAACTACAGCTTATTTCCGTTATTCTATTGCAGATTTTGACATATAAAACTGTTTTTGATATTACGAAAATTAATTTTCTCAAAATCAAATTTGAATTGCTTGTCTTCAAAGTCGAAATCATTTACGAGTCTTAATTGCAAAACAATGTTAATTATACATGGTAACTTATAAATGGTTATTTCAATAGCAATATTAAGTCTACAGTAATATAGTTCACATAAAATATGAAGATTAAGAGTATCTGTGTAACCATTTTGTTAAGGATTTCACGTTTATTTGGATCTTACAAGCGTAATTTTTAGAAAATCATTTACGAGGCTCATCAATACCGTGCGTTTTGCAATATATTTTCAATTATTTCAAAGTTATAATACTTCAGATATCTAGAGCGGATATTTGTCTTGCTTATATTCTGTCATTCATGTAAACTATTTCACTATTTCTCATAAAATTCCCCTGTCAAACAGAAATTTTCAACATTTACGAGCCTATCATTTACGGGACTCACCCTCTTTCACATTCTCTTGTGATTTATTCTGCTAAATTTGTTGAATTATTTCAACTTGTTAATGGACGTTGGTATTGTTGGAATAATATTCTTCCACGAAAACAAAGAAGTATCCATGTTTTTTAAACATACGCATCTGAAATGTGTTTTTCACTTGCAGATAGCTTCTAAAATCATAATTTTAATAATTGTAATTGGTATTCAGACGTTTTGACTATAAAAGAGTTCAATGGATACTTACTTTCATATACGAATACATTCCAACTTATACTTTAATCACAAAAATGAAGTAAACATGAAAACAGGCGTGTCCCGTATCTGGCTGAACTGTCCCGTAAATGGTAAAATTAATTTTGGAAAATTCATTCGAGTAATAGGAAATTTTGAGTCCACGCTTATCAATGAAAACGCACTAGTATTGAAGTATCTTGTATTAATTGTAAGATAGAAGGTTCTTTGGAGCAGATATAGTGAGAACTAACTAGTATTTGTCCATAATTAAACACATTCTGAAAACTTTATAACATTTGCATAGATGTTATATTTAAATGGACAATGACTTTTCATGCATCTTGATATAAAATATTTTAGTTTATCTAGGTTCTTAATATCTGTTTAAACAAACATACTGTTAATTGTTTTGCAGTTCAATTATAAGATAATAGTAATAAGATTGACTTGTCCCGTAAATGACCAGAGCGAAAGAAAATTATAAAACAGTGATTTTCTCAATGAAAGTGATATTTCTATGAGAAAAAATGTTTGTTTTGATTCGTACTATTGTTTTCGTTTGCACTAACTTGGATTTTATGCAAATCTAGCAATTTTGTTGAACTTCTAACACCATTTATACGATCTTTTACTCATTTTTTTACTATTTTCAGTTCAATTGTTTAAATACTGATAATGAAGCCCAACCTTGCCAAAGGAATATCTGCTCCATTTCATAAATAAATATAAATTAATCTTCAATCATTATAAATATATAATTCAAAGTATTTACATTTCTTTCTGTCAATCCATAGCATCTGGAGACTGGGTCACTTACGGGACAATTGAAAAATCATTTACGAGTCCTTAATAAATTGTCAATATATGAGATGACGTAAATTATTTCACTTTTGACAATTGAATAATTAATAAGTAGGTACTTCCAAGAATTCGTCAGTAATTTTTACATTTTCTTACTCGTGCATTGTATGGATCTGTGGATTTTGTAAGGTTATTCATTTTGAAAATGAGATTTAAGCATATTCGATATAAAATGCATTTCCATGAGTTGTTTTTAAAAAGATGTATTTTTTGTCAGTTCAATGATTGATTCTCATTTCCAGATGTTCATATAAATAGATGATAGAAAATTTATTTAAAGAGACAAAATAAAATCGCCATACCATATGCACAAATTTAAGGACCAGTGTCTCGAAAATGACGAAATTTATTTTCTGGTTCTATCTAGAAAACCTGTCATAGGGAAAAATCTAGGACATCTGTACTGGTAATATTTTATACTTAAGATGTCGAGATACTTATAATTTTGGAATGGAATAAAATTTTAATATACAAAAAAGTTCATTTTTCAGTTGTAGAATTTATGAAATGTCGTACTTAAGTGAGAATGAGTGTTTATCGAGTTAACTCTATATATGTTGGTTTTATATCCGTTTTTGTTATCCCGTTGCCATTCTGTTAATTACACCCATGTTCACTTTAAATAAATCGTTTGGTCAAAATCAAATAATATATTTATATTCCCGTTGCTTTGTTTCAGGCGAAACTTTAATTGGCATTCTTGTGGGTGTTCTAGCTGTCTGTGGTGGTATTTTTGGAATGCTATTTGTTTATAGAAGAAGGTATGTATTTAATAAGACATGCAGCAAGATGAGTAAATGAATATTAGGAGGGAAAGAAATATAAAATATTAACAACCAGGTGATGCTTTGATTGTTTAATGAAAATTGTGATTGATTGAAGTTATCAACATTTTTCAAGCGCAGGGTAGCCTACCATTTATTACGTCTATCTAAATATTTACAGCAATCAAAATGTACATCAAACTGTAATTTCAGGAGGAATGCTATCGACAAAAACAAAAGATACGACGGTATAGTACAGTCAAGCGATCACGACGAAGTTACAGAGCATCCATTTGTCCGGGACTTGAATCCTAATACTTCTTCCGGAAGTGAAACAATGACCGGTCAGTCTTCCCAAGAGCTGTACCATAATGCATTTTTCGGAAATGAAACATCGATAACGGAAAGTTCGTCAAATATCTATCATAACCAGTCTGTAGATGAAAAAGAATCATGTGCGGATAATGCATCCAACATTTATGATAATACGTCCTTTAAAGGGAATCAATGGACTGTTGAGGAAATGGAATGTGACTATCTAGGTGACAACTATCCAGTTGACCGAGTTTCTCAAATAGACGACGAGTCAACACCGACCAGCAATCTAGTCCAAGAGAAGAGCAGCAGTAGTGAAAAGATCCACAATATCAGTACAGACATTTATAATACATTAAACGAAGCCGTAAGAAACGAGTATCAAAATCAACCGGAAACGGTTTATACAAATCATAGAAAATCAGACGACATATATGATCAAATAAAAACAAGCAGAAGACAAAGCGAAGGAAACAGTACTGACTTATCAGAAACTAACATGTATGACCATTTCACCAATTATCAAGTAGAATATTCGAAGGCGTCTGCATGTGGGAGACAAAACGTAGAAGATAGTATGGCTTTGACAGATAAATTAACGTATGACTTTTTAACTAAGTGAATAAAATTTAAGGACGATCTAAAGAGTGTTCAAAATGAGAACAGGCTAATATTATATATATGTTTGTCTAAAAATAAGCAACCTGTAACCATGTGTTTGCTCGTGACATATATGGAAAATTGACCGGAAGTAGTATTTTCTCGCGCATGCGTAATTTGCGTAGGGCAAAAAGAGCACTGCCCTACATAGAAATATAGTAGAAAATCATAGACAATTCCGAGTTAGTTTAAGGTAAAAATTAGAAAATCATATAAATAGCTTTTAACAGAAACAAAAAAGATACCTTTATAGCGTTGTGGCCAAGATTGCCCAAAAAAGGCATGGAAAGACGATTTTTAAGAATTCCCACTTACGATCTGACATTGAGATTATTGTTGTAAAAAATGTGGAAATATATATATTAGCAAATAAAGAAGTCATTTAATTGTTATTGAAATTGTCCATATAAAAACTTTTTTTATAACATATAATATATATATTTTTTATATAAATTTTATAACATTTAAAATCGAGGTTAATTATCATTTTGAAAAAAATTCAGAACACGTGATATAATGAACACTGTATATAATGCATTTTTAGTTTTCAGTTTAGCTAATTTTATCCTTTATCCGACTTGACCGAGATGCCAAACAACATTTTTTTTAAGTCACATAATATTTATATATTTAAATATTTTTTCAAACTCTTGGTCAAGTTAAGATGGGTGGTGAAATAACACACATTTTATCCGGTTCCTCGTAACACATGGAAGGAAATGCACGTCTCGTACACTATTTGTCACTTCACAAAATCAATAAGAATTGATGAGATTGGTATGAATAAAAGTTACTTAAATTACGATTAATCATTTTCATAGTTTTAAGTAATTAACTATGTCATGGTACTAAAACGACCCGGTTGAATGATATTGTAAACGAGCTGGCAAAAAAACAACCGGTCACGTGTCAATCTGTTGACACTTACAGCCCTGCCAATTCACTTTCAAAGGAATACCAATTGTGTAATATTATGTAATACATGGGTAACAAAATGTGATATTTAACACCCTGCTGTTTAATTTAAATTACTGACGAAAAGTCACCTAATGATACCTTGAACAGAGGACTTGAATTTTAAGTCCCGCTAATTTTGTATATCCGTTATCAATTCACGTTAAGTACTTACCGCTTTAATTCATCCCAAAATTTCTTTTTTATGGGTGACATAACTTGAAATCACGCCTTTTAAAGCCTTTTAGTACACTAAAATGTATTCTATCGTTATTGCGCTTTTGCCCTACGCAGAATGCACATGCGCGAAATGCAACATACATTGCTATGGAAAATCTTACTGTAAAAAAGGTCTATAGATATGTTTGGTCCTGAGCACAACGCATCGTCGCATGGTGGTAAACATGGCAGTCGAATTATCCGTGAAGTATGTCCTTTCAACATTTGCTGTTTTTATCACCGAATAGGGTCTGAATATCACATTAATTTTTTATTCGTTTCAACTTCGCCGGAAAAACCTGACATAAAAATGTACTGAATTCCACTTTTACCAAGTTGCAAAAGTTTGGCGTAATAATCATTCACAGGATCAAAAAAGGAGAAATTCCAGTGCAACATTGTCAACTCAAGGGAACTCCTACTATTTTAATATTGAAATTCAATTAAGACTTGTACCTCTTTATCCAGGAAAAAAATAAAAGACCAAAGGTCATAGTGTTCTAAAGAAAATGAAACAAAAAGGGCAGTGGGTGCAACCGAGTTGATCAAGCCTAAATAAACAAGAGGGCCATGATGGCCCTATATCGCTCACCTTAAGGAATAGATCTTATAAAGTATTTTTCTTAAAAAAACAAAAAAAAACAAAACAAAAAAAAAACAGGTTTATAAATTTCTTTAATGTCATTTAAAGGTTAGTGTCAAATGTAATGTATTTTTGGCCGACAGCAACAGGAATGCAAACAAGTGTAAAGAAATATATGGAACGCCGTGACTGTCTTATGCTATCAATGTTTTTGCTATCTTGTGAAATGATGATATTATTTTGTCATTTAAGCATATTAACATGTGCAATTTACATCATATCTTGTCTAAAGACAATGTTGACTTGTTCAAACAGCATGTTAACTTGTCGAATAATCATTATGACATGTGCAGACAACATGTTAACTTGTCAAAGTATCATGATGACTTGTGCAAACGACATGTTAACTTGTCAAAATATCATAATGACTTGTGCAAACGACGTGTTAACTTGTCAAAATTTCATGATGACATGTGCAAACAGCATGTTAACTTGTCGAATTATTGTGATGACATGCTCATAATACCTTAACAAGTTAACATGTGTTTTGCACAAGTCATCACGATTTTTTGACAAATTAACATGTTATCTGCACAAGTCATCATGATAATTTGACAAGTTAACATGTCGTTTGCACAAGTCATCATGATATTTTGACAAGTTAACATGGCATTTGCGCATGTTATCACGATACCATGACAAGTTAACATGTTGTTTGCACATGTCATCATGAAATTTTGACAAGTTAACATGATACTTGGACTAGTTAGCATGTTGTTTGCACATGTTATCACGATGATTTGACAAGTTATCATACTGTTTGCACATGTCATCATGAAATTTTGACAAGTTAACATGGCATTTGCACAAATCATCATTATACTTGGACAAGTTAACATGTCGTTTGCACAAGTCATCATGATACTTGGACAAGTAAACTTGCTGTATGCACATGTCATAACGATAATTCGACAAGTTAGCATGCTGTTTACACATGTCATCATGGTATTTTGACATGTTAGCATGGCATTTGCACAAGTTATCATAATACTTTGACAAGTTAACAGTACGTTTTGACATGTCAGCATGATACAAGATAACATGTCATTTGCACAAGTCATCACGATTCTTTGACAAGTTCACATGTTGTCTTCACAAGTCATCATGGTTATTTGACATGTTAACATGCTGTTTGCACAAGTCATCATGATACTTTGACAAGTTAACATGTCGTTTGCACAAGTCATCATTATACTTTGACAAGTTAACATGGCGTTTGCACAAGTCATTATGACAAGTTAACATGCTGTTTGCACATGTCATCACAATAATTCGACAAGTTAACATGTCGTTTGCACAAGTCATCATTACATTTTGACAAGTTACCATGTCATTTGCACAAGTCATCATTATACTTTGACAAGTTACCATGTCATTTGCACAAGTCATCATTATACTTTGACAAGTTACCATGTCATTTGCACAAGTCATCACGATACTTTGACAAGTTAGCATGTTGTCTGCACATGTCATCATAATAATTTGACAAGTTAACATGCTGTTTGTACATGTAAGCATGTTCCTTTGACAAGACATGATGTAAATTGCACATGTTTATATGCTCATACGACAAAATAATATCATCGTTTCACAAGATAACAAAAACATTGATTACATAAGACAGTCACGGCGTTCCATAGAAATACCTCTTTTTTTCTTTTCTTTAAAGTACAGGTTGGTAAAAAATACACTCCCTGTGGCGTGTTTACATCATGAAAATTTTAACAATGACATCATAATTAACAAGACGAAGTACAAATTTGGATAATACTTCAATAAAAATGGGTCAAAGACAAAAATGGCCGGGTTGCATTTGTATACCAAATAACATGACTCATGAGGCTGTGATGTTACAAAAATTTCCTACCATTGCAGTGTTTCTGCCAGAGCGCGTTTTTGCGTTTTTGGCGCACTATTTTCAGCCATGACGCAATGAAATTTAGTTAGTGCGTATTTTGTGACGCAAGAATTTCACCGTTGCTGATTTCAACACAAGTCAGATATACAGACTATAAACCGTCAATTCAGTATAAAAATGTACGGAATGTTTACCGTGGGCTCCACTATAATTTTAATGAGAAATGAAATTTACCGGGTCCGTGGTCCGGCATTTAGCCAATTTCAACTAGTTAATAAACGCTTGCATTTATACGTTACTGCATATATTGAAAGCGCCCAGACAAAATGATTTATTTTGTTGTCGTCATATTCTGGGAACGAATAACTGTCTGCTGGAAAATGCAGTCTGCGTATATGTTAGTGTTCATCTGTGCTGTTCTACAGAAATTAGAAACTTCGAAGGGAGCGATAGCGACAGGAGAATGTTTCTAATTTCTGTAAAACAGCTAAGGATGAAACACTAACATATTTAGTGTCAAGCTTTATTTGGCCTTGATTACGTCACTAGGCGGTACTATGAAGCACTATGAAAAATAGAAGGCGACTATGAACGAATTTCAATATAGTATCGACTTTCTTTCTTCTATGAAAATTAACACACATAATTTTTTAAGAAATACAGCGTTATTATTGGATGACAAATAATCCAAAATAGCAGAGATTGACCAATTTCTTCAACGAAAAATATACAAAATATTGTAAATAAAACTTATAAAGTGTTACCTGTTGTTTTTTTTTACATTTTTGTTAAATTTATTGGCATGACCCTTATGAATTTGAAATGACCCCTAAAATATCATACAGGGGGTCATAAAAGACCCTCAGAAAATCAGAGCTGGCAGAAACACTGTACCATTGACCATTCATATCGAACATTTAACTAAATCAGTAAACAGGAAGAGGATAAGCGATAGACCTGACCTTTGCAGTCACAATACCAAATTTCAAGAGGCTGTGATATGTAGTTGCTAAGAAAACTGTTACGGAAATTTCCTTCCATTTACAATTAATGCCGAAAATTTCACTAGGTCAGAAAACTGAAAGTGGATGAGCAACATACCTGAAATCATATCAATGTTGTATACCAAACATCAAGAGGCTGTAATAAGTAGTTGCTGAGAAAATTGTTACAAAAAATTCGTACCATTGACCATTATTATGAATTAAACTAATGAGAAAATTGTTACGAAAAATTCGTACCATTGACCATTATTATGAATTTAACTTAGTCAGTAAACATGAAGTGGATGAGCGACAGACCTAAAATCGAATCTCATATGGTATGGGACAATGTGTTAATGCTGCATACTAAATATCATGAGGCTCTGGTAAGTAGTTGTTGAGAAAACTGTTACGAAAAATAGCCCAACCAATTCGCCTGCCTGTCCGGAATCAAGCCTCAATACAGGATGGTAAACAGTATTTTTTTTATTTTTTTTTTTCATATATGATTTTTATTTTTCGAAAACCAGTATTATAGTTGTAACAGATATCCCATTAGTGTTTAAATATCAAAATATTTTTGAAAGTGTTTACTCATGGGTATCATGTTGGCCCAAGCATCTGTGGTTTATCATAATTTAGAAAACCCTTTCTAAAAAAAAAGAACAACAACAACAAACAGCAGGGATCTCAGAAAGGTAAGAATTTCACGTGGCAGACTGTTTGACCAAAATTTTCATGAGTCATTTCAGTTTTTTCTTCTCTTTTAATCTCTACATGAACCATCTTCATGTTTCAATAATGAATTCAAAAATTACTGTTTGAGAAGATTTTCAAGTATAAATTGATAATATTGTGAGATTAAGTTATTTTAAAATTACGTATTTTTCTTGCCAAGTTAACAAAATGATAAAGCTAATTAAGTATTACTAGCACCATGGATAATTGCCATAATTATTTTTCCATTTTCACTAACGTTTATTGAGGTCAATAACACATGTGTACATGTATAAATCATAACACGGGACGTCGGGAGGTGATACTTACATAAATACAGAATGTCATGCCTTACTACTTAACAAATAGTTAACAAAATACCTGTTTCAACGAAGCACACCGATAATTGTATTCATCTTCACTTCTTTGTTATGAAATACGAGTTTATGTTACAAAATTTTTCAATTTTCTTGATTGGCGGACGTTTCGTCATGTACTTCCGGTTTAGTATAATTTATAATCTCAAGTCGAGGTCAGGTTGATACAGATGTTTTCTGAGGCAATTTTTTTATAGACTGACTGCTGGTATGCATTATTTAATGATTCGAATCGTATGTTTGTTCTCAGAATGAAATATTATGACATAATTCGTTCATCAGTAGGTGCGGTGTAGCTATATGATTTTTCCCGCAAACCGGAAGGATAAAAAATGTAATATCCGTACGGTAAATTAAACTTTATCTTAATCAACTAATTTTTGTGGAAAAATAAACAACATTTTTTGTTCACTTTCGTTTCTTTGTGCAATTTCATACACAATAAAATGTGCAAGTCATTGTCAAGAACCGAAATATTTTACATTGTATTTCGGAAATGACACAGTCTTCCTTTCTGATGATATTACGAAATTAATGGAAGAATCCATTATTGAATGGGGAAATCAACTTCACTGTAGCTCTCAAATTTGTGCTATTCTGATCGACTCTGTTTTTAATTAACATTCACATTCAACAAACTTTTCATCCTTCTTATGCTTTAAAAGAAAAATCTCCATAACAATGTCTGTTGAGACAAAAAATACAAGATACACTGTCTCAATTTATCCCTACAAAGAAAGTCTATATAACCTTGCAATAAAAAACCCTTTAACTCCCAAAATAGAGACCAATTTTTAACTTAAGACCATAATTTGAATATACTTTGTAGGAACTAACAAGCTAATGCCTTGTGAGAAATATCTAAGCTCTAGCCCTTTCCATTTTGAAGTATAAGAACTTTTAAGTTTTTTTTTTTAGTTGCCATAGCAACCAGAGTTTAGCATGGAATGGCATTCTTTGAACAATCTTGATAGAGCTTCATACAATGAGTATTCCTGCCAAGTTTCATTAATATTGGCCAAGTGGTATTGTAGAAGATGTCGTTTGAATTAATTTGTGGACGGACGCCGGACGCCATTTCGTTGGCCATCCTAAAAGCTCACCTGCACTTTGTGTAAGGTGAGCTAATGATCTTAAAACATTTATCTTGATTAAACAGAAATGAAACATATTTGCTCCATAAATTGCCAAACTGTGAAATCCTTTTTTTTTTGCATTATATAATTGTGTTCTCAAAAGAAGAGCAACATAACTTTAATTGGAGTACAGTTCTTTAATTTTCGATAAAGAGTATACTTTCCCAACAAAATTAAATTCAATGTTGCATTATTTAAGTGTTCATTGCCTAGGATAATATCTGTTCCACTGTTTGATGACACAAAATAAATGTTTTCTAGTTTCAATATGGTCTTTGCAAAAAGTATATATACAAACATCATTTATTCTTATTTTATGTAAAAGATAATTTGTTGCCAGTATCCTGTGATTAACTTAATACTGAAACCATTGTTAATTTGAATCCTTTATGATATTGAAAGGGAGCCTATAAATGAAATTCCAGTTAAAACAATCATAAATCGAGTTCAGATTCCCATTTTTTCTTAGCAGTAGATGATATATTTGGTCTAAGAATATATAATCATAGATTTGTCTACATCCCTTCTTTTGACTATTGATTATCATGATCATTAAAGACTGAATAGGCATTTCCTCTTTCTGATGTAGGTGTCTTAAAGACAGTTGATTTTAAATATCTCCTAATGGACTCTACAATGTTTTGATACTCTAAAAAATTGTTGGTATTTATATCAAACTTAGTTAAAAAATCATCAAATGATAGCAAATAACCTTTATTGTCTAAGAAGTCATTAACCAGTATAATACTGCAATTTACACATCTTGAGAAACAAACAATAGAACCACCTATTTTAAATAGACAGTTATGTCTAACAGGAAGTGAACAAAAATCACTCCAATTCCTAGGGTACTGTTTATTTCTTTTTTGGTTTGTTTTTGTTTTGTTTATTTTATAGATGTTCATGACCTCTGAAGTCTGGTAGATAACTTTATAATATATAGAGTCCAGCAGAAAGACTGTGAAATTTTAATATGCCTTCCTGAAGGTAACATAAAAGCATCAACATAAAAACATGGGATAAATAGTTAGCTGATAAGTCAAATGGACTCGCTAGCAAGAAAACTTGCAACAACTAACAATCAAAATACTTGTAATTGTTTTTTTTTTATTTTTCATAGAAAATGATTTTCAATCATCAGTGTTCATAGAATACAGTATCATTCATAATATGTTAAAACAAGAATCATTTTGTGAAAAAAAATAAACACTGCATGCTATAACAATTATATACAATAGAACTAGACTCCCTAACAACAGTTTCACAATACATGTATATCACAGACAGATACTTTATAACATTACCATAAATGGTTACAATGTAATCTTCCAAAATCTAAATTATCACATATAAACAGTATCGGTACCTTCAAATAAGCTAAAATTACTGAGATTTAAGAAATGTTTACATTTTCACATAATGAGTTTTTACAATTACACACAACCAAAACAGGCACTATCAAGAACATTATGATTTTTTATACATCAGACATTGAGAGGGTCTGGTAGATAAAAAAATAAATCTGTTCCTGTGGTCATTCATTTTCAGCAGGTTATATCTTTATGACAAGTTCTTGCAACTGATGTGTAATTGTTTTCTAAGTACTACAGCTTTTAGTCTATGACACTCATAACAAATGTTAAAAATTAAATGGAACATTTCAGAGTTCGGAATATGGAACTTGCAAGTGTTGCCTTAACCACTGTGACAAGTTTTCTTTATCATACATAGTTTCGGTCAGTGACCTGAAAATGTGTAAAGTTTGTGTTTGACTTAACTTCTATTGCTAGGAAATATGATGACAAATATTAACCAACTGTTACACCAATGCCACTTTAACCTTTGGTCTGCTAACTGGCTCAGTTTCTATTTTTGGAACTCAAAAAGTATCAATTTCAGAGACTCGAACTTTAAAATTAAATGTGAGTCAGTCAACAACATAGAGCCTGGTCAGACTCAGACTGCCTACAAGTACAGACTGCCTAGCTCTATACTAATTGCCAAGACTAGTCACTTTTGATTCCAGCAGGGTAAAGGCAAATATGTTTCAAAAAGTCGGGGTAAAAATTACCCAAATTCACATAGAACTACAGAAATTTAAGATTTACTGTGACTGATCATGAAATTTTTACCAATAATAGTACAAATGAATTCATAGTCCACAAAGGTTTATATAAACTTTAAAATTATTCACTTTGAAAAAAGTCATGATATATTATACTTTGTTTTGAAGGATGTATTCCTTTAATTCCTCTGTAAAAATAGCCTCAATTTTTTATGACATCTAACTAAACACTGTCATTTGTGATGAAAATTCAATATGTAAATAATTGTCCACTAGAATCACCTCTAAATATATTACATATGTAGTATGTCTGCTGAAATATTCTAAAAACATAGCAATTCTACTGATGACAGATATAACTATCCTGGTCCCATACTGTTATAAATGCTTGTTTCAGATTTATGCTTTGCTTTTGGCATGAGCAGATAATATGTCGTTAAGTTTGGACATTTTAGTTAAGCTATTAATTTATGAAGATTTTTAAATTCCTAGTAAAGTCCATTTATCTTAGGTAAGTTTGTGGTTAAAGGAGATTTTAGCTCAGTTCATAGTATGTACAAGTTTTAGGATCATAATAACAATTGAGTTGTGAGTCATACAGTAGATCTAACTCCTCCTCATCATCTGTTGTCTTTGGAGATTCTCCTGAAATTAACAACAACTTCCTTACATGCAATGCTGAAATGATTATTCTTAAATATCAAATCTAAAACTAATACTGTTATTTGAAAACATCAGTCCAATATTCATTATTTTTTCTTTTGCTCAGGCAAAACCAAATTTATTTTCTTGATAGAACACATAGAAATATATGTATTTACTATTATAAACTAAATGTGAGAATTTAGAATGAATTCCTAAAATGGACTTGTCCAGCATCCATTTTTGAAATTGTCCATTATCAATTTTAGGTGGTATCAAGATAAAAATCTAAAATTAGTCCACCTGACCTGGCTCTATACTGGTGGCAAACGTTTATCACTTTTGATTCCAGTTGGATCATGGTTAAAATTAGCCTTGTTACCTACAGCCGTAAGAAGTCAGACTTAAGTGAATTGTTTAGCATGGTCTTACCTATATTGGCAGTACTATTTATCAGAAATGTACACTTTAACAATATATATCATTGCAAAATTTTAACCATTACTAAAACCATGTCATTTCAAACTGCATTAAATGAATTTGTAAAAATATTTTGCGGTCTGCCTAAAAACCAAGCATTCTACAGTTTCATTAACCTTTTTAACAGTATTGTTGTAAATCTCACCAAATATTGTTCATAAATTAAGACTTTAAGGTAGACACACTTTAAACGTTTTAGATTCACGGTGCATAAGGCCTGGTGTTCAGAAAATAGTAAGCATCTCATAAAAAAAATTTATCTTGTATGAAAACATCCGTAACAATGCGGAAATATACCGTTAAA
Source organism: Ruditapes philippinarum (assembly GCF_026571515.1). Classification (NCBI taxonomy): domain Eukaryota; kingdom Metazoa; phylum Mollusca; class Bivalvia; order Venerida; family Veneridae; genus Ruditapes; species Ruditapes philippinarum. The sequence continues at coordinate 246,848 of NW_026857125.1, read as the reverse complement.
TTAGGCCTGCTACTTTAAGCCATGTTTGTTGATTTAATATTAATGTACTGATGATCTGAAGGCGGAGTTTCTCATGCAAACAGAAATTGTACATCCGATTTTATTTTGCCACAGTGAGGTTGCATATTTTTATGCTTATAAAACTCATTTTGGTTTTCTGGACACCAAAATAAGATCTGGAGTTGATATGAAACCCTATTTATTAATGAAATGTCGCTATTTCTGTTTTTATGTAATTTATTAAATTCAGCTTTAAGCATAACTATAATAAGTTTACCTGCACCCAGGACTGGTTTCCTTGGTGAGTTATTGCTTAATGTGGAGATATCATCAAGTGAATTAGATACAGGCATACCATGTAACACTGGCGGACTACAGACTCCACTCCATTCCCTGCAATATGTAAATTTAATTAAATTTAATATTATGCCCTGGTATGATACAAGCAGTAAAAATAATACATTTCTTGAAAACAGAGTACATGTATACAAAACTGCTCATATTTTGATATGTGACCCTTGGTTCTACTCAAGAAAAAATTTGAAGTATCACAAGTACAAATAAGCTCATGCAAATGTGAAATTAGGTTTTATTATTTAACATTCTAACTGAATATCTATGTGTACAGTGAAAAAATGTAAAAGATTTGTTAGGTCAAACAATATATCTCAATATTTATCCAATGGACACTTTCTGAATTTTGGAACATCTGTCAAAATTCTAACAATAGTACAGTCATCAATTTAGATTCTGACAAACTGATTTTAATAAATGTCTGATCCGGCTCTATACTGCCCACATTGCAAAATCATGATAATACTGAAATTTTAACAGAAGTTTGAGAAAATCTATCAAGCCAGACGCCTACTCGTGCATAAAATAATACAAGGAGGAACACCTACAGTCATTAAAAAAAATAAAAACAACATGCATCAAGAATAAACACAGGTTTTCAGGTATCTGGTTACATAAATATAAAAACCTTTCAAAATATCATGTAACTACAATAACCGTCCGGTTAGCTTAATATGAATTAGGACTATGAATTAGGCGACCCGGGTTTGATTCCCGGAAGGCGCAGGTCACTTTCGTTTTGATTGATCATGAAATCCTTTCTACGGTCATTCGCACTGTACCTCTGCCCTGGCATGTACAGAGGTTTCAGTTCCTTGCCGAAGTGAAGGCAACTAGTAATGATAAACTATGTGACAGCCTGCCCAGGAACGATGCGATGGTTAAACTATGCTCTGCTGAATTCAATGTGGCTTACTGTCGTGAAAGAGTGAAAACTACCACCACCACTCATGTAACCAGAAATGTGTCTCTAGGATTTGGCATTGTGGATGTCCCTATATGCCACTGTTTTGTTAGTTGTTTTGTCAGTTGACAGTGTGAAAGCATGGCAGACAAAGGCAAATCTATACCCCATCTCCTGCGCCCTAACATAATATAAATGTATGGCAATGTTTTTAAACTAGCATACTTACCTTGGATCTGTGAATGTGTCTGAACTCAACCTGATCTGCATTTCTGGCCTATAGTCATGTGGTTTCTGTGGCTGTAATGTTAGTTTACACAATAAAGTGAATAATATCACTAATGCAGCATAATAAACATGTTTATTATATACCTGCTGATAAAATGTATATTTTTATTTGCAATATTCACCGTAAAAATTTACTGTTCACTGCAGTGAAATATATTTTACATATTTTCAACAGTTGTTTTGCTGAACTATTTTCTTCAGCCAATACACACAATTTAGGCAAAGTCATTCAAATTGTAATATCAAAAAGGAGAAAAATGTATATAATAAACAGAATATTCAAGGTTTTTTCTATAAATACAGGATTTATTTTCATCTTGTGGTATGAAAATTATATTTCACTCTTGGCTACCGCTACTCATGAAATATTTAATTTTCATACCACTTAATGAAAATAATTGCTGTATTTATTAAAAAAATCTTAAATATCTTCTATTTCTCAAACACAATAAATATCTACTTTCCTATATCTATTACAAATTTTGTTGTTTATTTGTTGTCCATCTTGTTTTCCCCTTAATACATGTACCCTATCAGAAGAACAGGATGGGAAAAGTAAGTCCTAGAATGGACAACACCTAATTGTCTAATTCAAAGAATAAATCCATACATATATTGTAGACTGATGAAACTTGATACTTGCCCTTAATTGCAATTCTATAAAAAAAAGTTATATGTAAAGTGGCTGATACATTTTAAGATGACTGATGTATAATTAACAAAACCGTACCGGTGGTTTCCATGTACTGAGACTGGTGTCATCCTCCTCGCTGAAAAACGTCGGTGAATCGTTGTTAGTCTCCCGACTTGTACGTCCAACTTGTGGTCCTGATTTTCTCACTTTTAATACCACTTTTGGTGCTACAATTTCTGAAAAATTCTCTGCACCACCAATTGATTCAGTTCTTTTTAAAGATTTAATTGCATTTTGATTGCTTTTATTTGTATCTATAAAGTTCTCAGGTTCAAACTCGGCACTCCTGGCACCTTGGATTGCTGCCAACATTTCTTCCTCATCTGATGCAGTAAGATCCTGATATGCATATTTAGAAAAATCATACGCTTTCTGAAAATACAGAAAATTTGTTGAAAACAAGTATATGAACAAACATAGCCACAAAAAGGGAAAAAAAGCTGGTCTTTCTTACTAAGCTTTTTTTCTAATTTTATGTCTTGTCATGGTATTTTAATCAAAAGCTTGTGTTTTGGCCAGAAAGACACTGGTGAAGAAGTAATCAAACACAAAAGAAACGAAATCTGACAAATTAAAACAAGGAACATAATTCTTTTCCTCCTAATTAACAGAAATTTTTCTGGTTTAGTCCTGATAGCAGACATCATTTAAAACATGTGTTCTTCTTGTTATAATTGAGGTTAAGTTGATTCAATCAATAAATCTATTTCTTTTTCCCATTCGTTTTTGCCATTCATAACAGAACTTCTAGAACAAAACATTGTTTAACCCTTTCCCCCATGAGCATATTGTGAAAAATGGCCGTTTTCATTGAAAAGCCTCCTGTTACAAGTTCAAACTGCTATGAAACTATGAAAAATGCTTCAATACTAATCAAACTTGGCACAAATGTTGACTGGACCATTGCCTTTGTAACGACATGCTCAGTCTTAAATTTCCTGTTACGATGGCAACGAGGGGACATCTCAAAACTGCCAAAAAATCACTATTTTGCCTCGATTTTTTCCATCAAAATTTATTTCAAAGTGCTGCAACTTCTCAAGGGATTGAGATAGAGTCAAAGGCTTTTCAGCGTTGGTTACACGTTACATTATGATCGACCTGGGGTCATTTTTAGCCTCTCACAAGTCCAAAATTTTCTTGGCGATGAGGGGGACTCCGCCCCTCTTCAAACCCCCCTAACAGAAGGGGGCACATCCCCCTTCTGGCAACCCCCTGATGTATCTTTTGGATGGGGGGCGGCGCCGAAAAAGTGCTCCATTTTTTTAGCAACATTTCTCAAACGAAAACATGTGTTTGGGGCCCAAATAGGACATTTTTTCACTATTTGAGGCCTAAAAAAAGGGGGGGGGGGGGGTCGAAAGTGCGTTGTTTCGCGTATATATGAGGAAAAGGGTTAAAAGGCATGTCAAGTATAATAGATCAACAATGTTAACATATATGAAGCACCAACAGCATTTACTATACAACTGCTTTTTTATTTTCACATTTATATATCTGTTGATAAAATTAAAAATAATAATACTGCATACATTTTATCAAGGATATAACTATAGGTAACTTGTTTAACCTTTACCCTCCCAGAATCAAAACTTATTAGTCTTTGTTATCAGTCTAGAGCTGGACCAGCCTGCACTTATGTCTGACCCATATCTAAACTGTTGGTAGCCAGGTAGGTCAGTTTTTGTAAATTTGATCCTGAAATCTTTTTTTTTCAAATGGACTACTTCGAAGTCAAAGCAGGGACAATCCATTGCACAAATTCTGCAGGCTAAGGGTAAAACATTTTATAACAATAGAAATACAACTTACATTTTCAGCATTAGTATGAGAAATTCTGGCATCTGTCATTGGGATTTCCTTTAATTTTGTCTTGCTCATTCTAGACACAAAACTCCTGTCTGTAATGCCCTTAGAACTTGTGGGGCTTCCCCCACCATCATCAGTTCCGTTTGGTAACCCACTTAACCTAGGAATCGGAATTCCGTTTTCTAATCTCACACTGTCTAAATTCCCATTGTTTGTGTTTGTAGCACCATTTGTTTTCTTATTGCTATATTCATAATGGTTTTCTGCATAACTAGATGGAGGTATGTGATTAACTGCCCTTGATCCTGAATTTGTCCGAGAATGGGATCGATTAGCACTTGTCGGCCTTAAAGGCCTATTACCACTATCTGGTCTACTACCTGAACTAGGCCTGGTTCCACTGCCAGGTCTGGTACCACTATTAGGCCTGGTTCCACTACCAGGCCTACTACCACTATTAGGCCTTGACCCTTGTCTATTCAAGCCTCTAAGTTTATCGTCACTATCTGATGAGTCATCATTTATAAAATCCTCCTCAGGTCTTGGGCCTCGAGCCTTTGACCCCTCCTTCTTTCTACCTTTTGGAGCTGTCTTTTTAACCTATAATAAAAATCAAAATGCATCATCATATTCTGTTTAAATGCAACAAAAATAGAAAATTTATTCATTTAATATAACAAACAATTTTTTTCTTCTTTCTGAATGTCAACAAAAAACAACAACAATGGGTTAAAATGAAGTTTAACTTAAAGACATTTTTTTTCATTACTGATTAGCTAAGCTGAGGCCTGCTAATAACAACTGCTTCCATCAAAGTGACAACTGCAGACCAAGATCAGCTGGCACATTTGTACTTTCTGATCAGCTTCTGTACTGTTCTCTATTCAGTCAGCACATTAAAACAGATGGCCAAGTTCATTTAACATATTTAGCATGGTAAATGTTAGATCTCAAATAACAAAATGTCTTGTACCAAGTTATTTTCTTTTTAAAAGACCACAAAAACATGTTTTGCAATTTTATTCACATTAGTTTTTACTAAATTTACATTTCTCTTACATTTTCTCAATGAAATGGTTATTTCATGATCAATTTATAGCAAAATTCAAATTGCACACAATATTTGACACTCAATAAAAACATGATTGTGTTTACTAAATATTTTCAGAAAAACCATGTGATGCATTTTCTACAATGACTCAAACTATTTCATAAGCTGCTGAAAGTGAAGTGCCTTTACAATTGTATTTTGATAATCCTTATCCATATTTTGACAGGACTGTTCAAAATTCAACACAGTGACTATCATTTATACAAATTCACCCAATTAACTATTACATACGTTTTTATCCACATTGTCTAGGAGATGATAAGAAGGTGAGGCATTTTTCTGTCTGGGAGCAGGTTTAGGTTGTGAAACAAACAGATACGTATCATCTCTATCTTCCCTTAAAAGACAAACACACACATGTTATAAAAATATAAACAATCTAGATATAATGGGCTTTTTTGATGTTTATTAAATTTAAATTTTTTAAAAAAAAGTATATGCGCTTTTTAAATTTAAAAAAAACCCAAATTTTAAAAAAAATTTGTATTGCCCAAAAAAATCTTTTTTTTCCTTTAATGGGCCCAAAAATCTAAAATTAAACACACAAATTTTCTTTCTAGGGTTATGGAACAAACTTAAAAACCAAATAAAATAAAACAAATAAACCTACAGAAAACCAAATTTATTTCTACATTTCCCCATGATTCCGGGTTTTTTTATTTGATGCCCAAAAACATATTTTTTTTTTTGCCCCCAAAAATTTGAAAAAATTTTTTGCCCTATGTGATAAAAAAAAAAAACAACAACCTCAAATTCAAAATTGACTGTCTAAGAATAAAAGGCTACCCTGCTTAAACACAATTACAAGTAAAACAACTTACTCTTCACTGTCACCCTCCACATCATCCTCAATCTCCTCGTCCGAGCTCGCAGTATGATTCATTGCATATTGTATATCTTTAGGTAACAATTCTATCAAATCTGACAGCTCATCCATCTCCACACCCTCCTGCTGATAATTAGCAGCACGATACTCTACAAATATATACAACTTACTCATTATCATTTATTCTATATATTTATGTACTTGTATCATCAGAATCAAAACAAAAACCATTGCATGTATTCAATTACTGATATATAAGACAAAGTGTTTATCTGTTGTACCAGTATTTCACAGAATTTACGCTTTTAGAGTTCCTGTATATAGGAATCAAATCTACACAGCTTTTGTCTGTATGTTTTAACCAGGCTTTATAATAGTTGCAGCTTAGTTTCAAGTATTTAATATTCAAATCCATTTAAACAATGATGGACTGTTCAAAATTCAAAGTGAGTAATCTATATGACAGCAAGCAAGGTATGGTTTGATAAAAACAAGACTGTCCAGAGTACTTGATTGCCAACAATCTAATTTCTACATCAAATGTAATTCAAAGTTGGAAATCTGAAAATGATGATAATAAAACTACTGTATGTGTATTTAAATTCGCGGAAGCAAATTTTCGCGGAAAGGTCCACTTTGGGGGTTTATACAAATATTCGCGCTATTTTGAATTCGCAGAGGTGACTGCCGAAAATCATAAATTCGCATAGACCACTCAGGTTAAAAAAAGGAAAATTACTGTAATCATCGTGGGAGTTCACAGTTATTTTTAATACCATGTGTCAAACAATACTCTATTGTACAGAAAAAAGACATTGTCTAGCGGACAGATTATAGAAAACAAAAGAAATGCCCGTTAACGTGCATAATTTTTCATAAGTTTGCTCATAAACGTCTTGAAATCTTGATTAAAGCTGTTTTGGTTTTTCTGAACAAACAATTAAAAAAAAAACACAAACATAAACGATTTTAAATGATTCATAACTTGAAAACAAAACGATAACACAGTTAAGATTTTAAATAAAAAGTGTGAAAGCATAGTCACATACTGATATACATTGTTCTACAGAAGCCAGCGAAAATATGACCTATTATACGAAATTCGCGGGCTACTCTAGAACATGAATTCGCGGATCGAATGTCACCGCGAAGATCGCGAAAATTTGAAGCCCGCGAATATTTCTACACATACAGTATTTTTAAACAAAGGTTTCATTGTCACAAAGTACATCCATCTTATTATTTGATTTATGATGACTATATGTTCCTTACAATATTTTAATCTTTCATTCCATGGGTGACTATGACATTGACAAAAATGACCTGAATTTTGCATGCAACACTGTGCCTCACACCATTAACATTTATGCAAAGTTATATCAAAATACTTCAATGCATGTAGAAATTTTGCTCTGGACAGGTATTTTCCCCTGATATATGACACCTGGTGCATGTGCAAGACACTAAGTTTTATGATGGTGAACACTTTTATATAGTTATACTAATACAATAATACTAAAATTTCTTCATGCATGTAGAAGACTAAAATATAATGGGATGTGGCCTGTCAACCATCAAACAACCCATATTTCAAATTATATATAAAAAGGGCAGTTTATTCTTGTTAAAAATTGACTTAATCTCACCTTTTCTCTGAGGAGGTTTATTTTTACGATGAACATCAACAGGGGGTCGTTTAATATGTTCAGCAGATTTCTGACGAGGTCCGGAATCAGTACTACTTCCACTGACATCTAAAAGGTCGCCATCAGAGACAACCCTCATACATCGATGCTCATTGTAAGGGCTGTGCTGATTGGACAACACAGACGAAGCACTAGTTCCTATTCCTTCATCTGTAACAAAACAAATTTTTTCTCTATTTCTCAGGACATAAGAGACCATCATTACTTACAGATGACAAGAGACAAACCAGCAAACGTTTCTGTGCAGTGTGGTCAGTCACTATATGTAAGCATCTGATTTTGATATTGAATCTAATAATGAACAGTTCTAAATTCACAGCAGGATAAATTTATCAGTAAAATTTTACAGCAAATATGTATCAAGGAAACAATTTCTGTTCTGTAAAGCATTGACTAATGACAGAAACATTCACAATTGTATGTAAGCATACAATATAATGCTATCTGAAAACTTTATATGCTATCAACAGTCTATACAAAATTAATTGTGCTATACAAATTCTAAGAGAAGCATACCTGTAATGCTTGATTAAGACATTAAATTAATACATTGATAACAATACGCCCATCAAATTATACAGCAACATCACTTTTCTCTTTCCTTAATAACGCTCATAAGCTTAAATTTTATAGCCTGATAGAAGTGTAAATTACATTTTTAAATTGCAACTAACTGGCATGCTTGAAACTTCTGAACAATTATGTATAACATTATATGGAGGAAGAACTAACCTTTTTGTGAACTTGTATTTGATATTCTGTCTTTCCCGGCACTGTTACTTTTAAATCGAGCAGGCCGTCTTCTAACTCGCTCGTGTGAGGGTTCACGTGGTGGATGAGGCTGCACTACTGATACCTCTCCATGTGCATTTTCTAGAAAAATATCATTTCAGCCATTCTAAAATACATGGTAGTTTCACAACAAAAGTAAATATTGATGTAAAAATTGTAGAAAATGATTCCTCTAAGAAAAGTGCTACACATAAAATACTTTCATATGATGAATGACTTTGTTACAGTACATTCTAAAATTGAACAGTTTGACATAGCAGATAATTTAATCAAAGCAGACCTCGCTGAATAGCACATTTACATGTGCAATAAGTGATTATGTACAGTACAATAATAATTGACTTCTTTTTTCTTTAGCTTCATGAATTGAGAATGATTAAAGAGAGTGTATTTGGTATATATAGATCTATTTATCTTTATTTTTGAAACTGGAAATGTGTGAATTCAAGACCAAACAAAATTGAATGATTTAATAGTAACATAAGCAGTGGATTTAAAAGGAGAGCTTATGATTTTAAAGTATCTGCCTTGCAACCTGGTGTTTGTGGGTTTAAGCCCTACATAGGCCACATTCAAGATTTCCCATAACATTACTGGGCAGCTCAGAGTAAGTAGACTTAAGTTGCAAAAACTTCACTTAAAATAAACCTATGATAAAAATTATAAACACAACTGAAAAATTTACAATGCATCTAGTATAATCACAGAGTTTTTGTTATAACATTTTAATCAAAGTTGATTTTGAATTTTATCCAATACACCAATTGACAGTTTCTGGACTAGCAGACGACAGGCTATTCTCATCAGTATATTGCAAGTGGTAGGTTTAACCGTAAATTTAAATACCTTAAGTGTCAAACAAAGTGTATAAACTGAGACAAAGCTAAGATCACAAGCTTTCCAATGGTGTAAAAAAATTTAAAATCTGACATTAAATCACCCCAAAATAGCGGCTTAAAATGGCTTAATTTGTATTGTTTTAGCATTACTGGCATGCGAGCAGTTCCCATACAGAAGCAGTACCCGTATTTTTTCGTTTAAACACTTTTTTTACTTGCATTGTTCAAAAATTAATATCAAATCAATCAGATGTATAAACGAGACAAAATCTAAGTGTCAGTTCCGCAGTACTTATAAAGTTTCATTCTAAATCACTTTCACCTGTGGGTTTTCAAAATGTGACCTTGTTTACTTTGGGGGATTCCGTCCTTGCGCGCATGCGCAAAAATACTTACATTTGAGGCGTGTTAAAGGGTTTTTCACTTATACCACCTGTGTACAGATAAGTAGGCAATGCGATGAAAACTTGTTAAATTATCAGAATTTTGACCTACATTACTAAATTAAATAATTTTAAGGCTTTAATGCGTAAAATATCATGCATACAAGCACTCTTGGGGTAACGGCATCGGGTAATAGATACCAGCGTTTAGTCTACCCACTATTTCCTGAGTTACATCTATTTTACCTCTGTGAAAAAGGTCTGTTCAACAATTATAAATGAAAAATAGGTCTGATATAACAACATTGTATTATAATGGGTTATATTTTATGTTCGGGAACTACTTCTCTTCATACAAAATAATGGATAATTTCGGTACCCCATATGAGGCCTCATAACTAAAGGTTATTCTATGTTTAGATCATAATGGAATTTCCATGATTTGTGTGACAAGCCGAATATTGATGTGTAACATTCAATTTTTTGGTGAGTGAGCGTAATAAAAATTAATTTTTAAGTTACTACTATTTTAGTACCGGAACTGATCGCATGCCAGTAGAGATATCGATTTTACTCAAAGATAAGGGAAATAACTCATATCCTTGATATACCTCGGTTTTTTATGTAGTTCATATAGAGACTGTCAATGGGTGTATACAAAGATAAAGCTTACTTGTGGAAGAATCCTTGTCTATAACAGTGAAAGGATCTGAATACTGTCTCTGGTGTCCTAAACGAACTGATGCTGGTTTCCCTGGAGGGTTTGGGACAAGCTGGGTACCATCTTTCTTTGATATTCCACTGGCCCCACCTCCAGACCCCATCTCCCTGGACCCTCCACCTGGGTCCCTGCCTGTGTATAGACTGTCCCTACTCACTGACATATCTTGATATCCAGAGCTTGTAACACCATCTGTTAACATGATAAATCTATTTTATCAGTTAAAGAGTTCATGAACAGAAAAATTCAAGTTTGCTAAGTATCAAAACACAAAGATGCCATACTCATGATTATTCTTATATTTTATTGAAACTAAATGCTGGAAAAGCAAGGTGAAGAAATTTCTTGTTTATGGTATGTAATGCTTTGTTTTCATTTTTCACTATCTACAATATTAGAAATAAATTTGGGGTGTATTTTTTAAAGTTACCATACTTATTGTTTAACAATCTTCCTATATGAAATTGGTAGAAGTAAAATTATATCAAAATTAATTAATATGTTGTTATCATATATTTCAACATTCAAGAGCAATAATTTTTACTGTACATACCTTCTGCTCTTGAATTACTTCTAATACTCCTGTTAGTGAGGTTACCAACTGTCTACAATATGAAACAAAAGAAAATATATTACACATAAAAGTACTATCAAATTATTACACATAACAGTACTATCAAATAATTACACATAAATGTACTATCAAATTATTACACATAACAGTACTATCAAATTATTACGCATAACATTACTTTCAAATTATTAAGCATAAAGGTACTATCAAATTATAACACATAAAAGTACTATCAAATTATTATGCATAACAGTACTATCAAATAATTACACATACTGTACTATCAAATTATTACGCATAACAGTACTTTCAAATAATTACACATAACTGTACTATCAAATTATTACACATAACAGTACTATCAAATTATTACGCATAACATTACTATCAAATTATTATGCATAACAGTACTATCAAATTATTACACATAACATTACTATCAAATTATTATGCATAACAGTACTATCAAATAATTACACATAACTGTACTATCAAATTATTTCACATAACAGTTCTATCAAATTATTAAGCATAACATTACTTTCAAATTATTAAGCATAAAGATACTATCAAATTATTACACATAAAAGTACTATCAAATTATTACACATAACAGTTCTATCAAATTATTAAGCATAACATTACTTTCAAATTATTAAGCATAAAGGTACTATCAAATTATTATGCATAACAGTACTATCAAATTATTACGCATAACAGTGCTATCAAATTATTACGTATTACAGTTCTATCATTTATGGTATCAAATAATTAATAAAATATTGTTTTGGTTTGGGATTTCAGTGACACCAACATTTTTAAGGTCTTCTTGCAACTTTCCAGTTTTTAATGGTGGATGAAGACCTCAGATTCCTCATTCATACATTATTTCAGGCACAATTAGGTACCTGTGTAGATCATCCAGGATTGTGTAAGCTAGCTGGATAACTTCCTCACATGGAAAAATTAACAAAGTCCCAAGATTTATAGATACAGAAGAATAATTTTATCATTTAATATAATGAAAATTCTATTCTTCAATGAAAATGTGAGTGGAAAACTATATTGTTGTCAATGTATGTACATATTTAACTGTTAAACTGGTAAGATCAAAGCATACATGTGAACTCTCCCACTTTTAGCGGGAGACTCCCACTTTCTGCAGCCATATTCTCGAAGATTTTTCTTAAAACAAGGAGTATTTTCACAAATTTAAGAAATCTCCCTATTTTTGATGTAAGAACTTCCTTCTTTGTTCATTGCAAGTCTAAAATCTCCCTCTTTTGACAAAGATAAAATTTAGCCATATTAAAAGATTTGTTAAGTTACTTTAACCTAAATAATAATTAAACACAAATTGCAGACAATTTTACATACACAAAACCATAACTAGTTCTACCCTAACCAAACTAAACCATGTCAAATGTTTCAAAACTTATAAAATTAATTTTCTAGTCTTTTTTTTAAAGAAGTTAAATAGGACTGATCTGGACTAGCACAGTCAACCATCGTTAGCTCAACATCACTTTTCTCGATATTTCAATATCTCGAAGAAATTTTGAAAGACCCAATTTTCTCCCTTCTTAATCTATATTGGATATATTTTTATATCTTGATATTTTTATTTCGATATTTTCAGCATCTCGAAGTAAAATTTCAGCCCCAACAGTTTTTTTCACACTTTATCCATTGTTTATCTTTATCCTTTGTTAATCTCCACTAATAATATTTTTGTCTTTCCCCTGCAGAGGTGTGAACAACATGAAAAAGACGATAACATGTCATATTATGATGATTATGTTTGTAACAAGTCGAGCTGTTATTTAAAAGTTATTCTTATTAGCATGTTGATTGATTTATATCCAAAACAAGAGCCACCGGTGGAGTCACGTGGTGAAGTCACATGGTGGTGTCACATGGTGGAGTCACGTGGTGGAGTCATGTGGTGGAGTCACGTGGTGGTGTCACGTGGTGGTGGAGTCACGTGGTGGAGTCACGTGGTGGAGTCACGTGGGTGGAGTCACGTGGTGGAGTCACGTGGTGGAGTCACGTGGTGGTGTCACGTGGTGGAGTCACGTGGTGGAGTCACGTGGTGGAGTCACGTGGTGGAGTCACGTGGTGGAGTCACATGGTGGAGTCACGTGGTGGAGTCACGTGGTGAAGTCACGTGGTGGTGTCACGTGGTGAAGTCACGATAAACAACAAGGTCTTGTCCTTAAGTATGTTCTGTTATAATATGAAGTTGATCCCTTCAATAATAGCAAAGTTACAGCCAGTTACAGCCAAAACAATGAAAATTTCAATAATTTGAACTTCAAAGTCAAGGTCATTAATGAGTGAAGGTCAAGGTCTGTTGGGTTATTTTTAAGGATTATCCTTGAACATTATTATGTTCAAGTTTGAAGACAATCCATTCAAAAATAACAAAGTTACAGCCAATACTAGCCAAAAACATGAAAATTTCAATAATTTGACCTTCAGTCAAGGTCATTTATGAGTGAAGGTCAAGGTCTGTTGGGTTATTTTTAAGGGATATCCTTGAAGATTATTATGTTCAAGTTTGAAGACAATCCATTCAAAAATAACAAAGTTACAGCCAATAACAGCATGAACAAGCAAAATTTGGACTTTTAACCTTGAAGGTCAAGGTCATTTATGGATGAAGGTCAAGGTTAGTGTGGTCTACTGAAAGGTCTTGTCCCAAGGGTTGTTGTGGCCAAGTATGAAGACAATAGACCAAGAAATAAAAAAGTTATGATCCAGGTACAAGTTTGCGGACGGCAACGCCGCCGCGACTATAACAATACCTCTACTTCTTTTTTTGTTATCTCGATATTTTTTGGATGGGCTGATGACTTCGAGATAACGAGAGTCGACTGTATCTGTACTAGTTTCTGATGATACATCGTTACACTTCATAAACAAAAACAAAAAACAACAAAAAGATTAAAATAAAATGCTCATATAAAAATAAAACAGACAGCAATTTAGCATGAAATAACATTGACAGCATCCTACTGTTCTTTGAATGAACATGTGTGATTCTGTTTTTTCAGTTTTAAGTCCAAAAGACAAAAGTGAGAACTGGCATCTAGCTGGAAAATCAACAATCTATAAAAATAACTCTATGAAGTAAACAAAATCAACATCCTTTACATGAATCAAGAAAGCCAGTGGTGAAAAATAAAAGCAAATGATTTAAATCAGTGACTTAAACCTCTCACCCAACCACAGTTTTTTTTCTTACAATTATGACGCAAAAAAGTTTAACATTTAGATTCCCATCAGATAATTCTTACACAATTTAGTTCCAATCACAAAATCCTGAGTGAAAAATATATTCCCAACACACTATCTGCAGACATTCTTTTTTCCCTAACACTATTTTTACCAGCATGAAAGGAACTAGTGAAATCTTACTTTGCAATACAATGATCTAGCAGAGTCTAACAACTGAGAGCATTTTCCTATTGTACTCCTCCTTGAAATTCTTGAGCTCAGTAACTAACAAACAAAACAGCATTTACTTTTGACAATCACTTGATATTCATTGGCTATCAGCAAATAACATACATTAACCCTGAAGCAGCTATAACCAAAAGTGATAAGCCTTTGCCACCAGTATAGAACCAAAGCTAGACTGTACATCTGTGCAGTCTGACCAGGTCTTATACTGTTGACAGATGTATTCTAATTTAAAAATCCCTCCAACTTCAAATGAATTGTTCAAATCTAAACCAAAAAATTCCGACAATCAGGGACTACCTTTGATTGAAAATTTAGGGAGAAGTCACTTCTCCCTTCTGGAAAAATAGGGAGAAGTTTTGAAATTTAGGGAGAAGTGATGCTTTCATGTAACATTCATCAAATCAAACTATAAAAAGAATTTTTTTTTCAATTTCATTTCACGAAATAATAAAAAACAATGTGCAACAAGTATACAGGCATATAAAAATATATATGGCGTATTAAATGAACAAGTGTGCATTTAAACATATACAGTGAAACCTGTCTAATCCCAACTCGTCCGGACCAGAAGAAAAGTTCGGATTAGAAAGGTTTCCAGATTAAAAGGTTTTTATCACATGTTTATTCATGTTATTGGCAGAATAGTTTAAGAAAAGAAAACAGTAATGTATTTAAAATTGCAATATAAATATTTTATTTTTGCTTCTTATCGTTCACTTTTATACATGTGAATAAAAAAAAAAAATAAATAAATCAATAAACAAATAAGCAAAAATGTTATGTCCTCAAGGGTAAGTTAACCTACGATGTCAAAACAGGAGGCTGATACATGATTAAATATTTATACCAGCATTTGTCAATTGTTGTTTACTCTTATCCGATTCATCGACTATCCGAATTCACTGACAGTTTCCATTAATTTCCATTACTTAATCACATGTTATTAAATTCATTACAAAAGATAAAAAGATATTTCTATTGCATTATATCAAAATATTTATTGAAGGGACGAAAAACAATCAATTAAGCAATTATAGTAGATACCAAGGCCATACTTTCACCCATTAATCAAGCAAAATTACTCTTATCCAGTTTGGTGTATGGTTACACCTGCAAGATGTGCGATTATTTGTTATTTTGAAATAGAACAAATAAAATTGGGTCTGGACAGTTCGTTCAGATAAGACAGGATTCCGGATAAGAAGAGCAATAGCAAGGCTCTACTGTACATGACCTAATTATATACTATTTCATTGAATCCTCAACAATATTTATCATAAGCATATTATAATCAAGCATAGCATACTTCTAAATTTTACATAGAAATGACAAAACAATCATTGGAACTCAACAACACATATTATCATGACCACATAGTAGTAAGGCAAAGCATACATGCACTTCTTGATTTTACATAGAAATGACAAAACAATCATTGGAACTCAACAACACATATTATCATGACCACATAGTAGTCAGGCAAAGCATACATGCACATCTAGATTTTACATAGAAATGACAAAACAATCATTGGAACTCAACAACACATATTATCATGAGCACATAGTAGTAAGGCAAAGCAAACATGCACTTCTAGATTTTACATAGAAATGAAAAAACTATCATCGGAACTCAACAACACATATTATCATGAGCACATAGTAGTCAGGCAAAGCATACATGCACATCTAGATTTTACATAGAAATGACAAAACAATCATTGGAACTCAACAACACATATTATCATGACCACATAGTAGTCAGGCAAAGCATACATGCACATCTAGATTTTACATAGAAATGACAAAACAATCATTGGAACTCAACAACACATATTATCATGACCACATAGTAGTCAGGCAAAGCATACATGCACATCTAGATTTTACATAGAAATGACAAAACAATCATTGGATCTCAACAACACATATTTTCATGAGCACATAGTAGTCAGGCACAGCATACTTAAATAGTTTTACATGAAAGTAACAAATACTCCAGTCTCTGGGTTTCATCAACAACAGTCAATATGCTCAACATTTTCTTACTTTTTTTCTCCAGGCTAAGACAGCCTTTTCAAATCTTTTGAAATCTTTTAGGGCTGGCACATCCTCAGATATTCTCATTAAGTTGTTGAGAGTTATATTATTGAGGTTAGTTCTCAATCTTGATTTGATCCTGTTCTGGCTCACAAGCAACACTGCTTACTGGGATAACACAGCATATTTTCAGACATTCACACACAGTAGGTAACATAGATAAATGGTCTTTGGTCAGTTTTAGACATACTTCTTGAATATTTAGACCTTCGTAACTACCCACAACTAGCCTTTTGTAAGTCTGGTATTCTGATGATAATGTGACAGGGTCTAAACCAAATTGTGTTGATACTTCTTACTGGGATACGGACAAAAGCCCCCCCAGACGAAAGCCCCCCCCCCCCATCTAAAAAATGACAAGGTGGGCAAAAGCCCCCCATGAAATTTACACGTAGGACAAAAGCCCCCCCCCCCATCAAATATACAGGGAGGACAAAAGCCCCCCCCCCCCCCAAGTCCATCAAACAACTGTTATTGAGAATCTCGTCAGTTTAAATCTGGAACTTGATATATTGAGACAAGTCAATATCTGTATGTTTAATTTAACAAATAAATGCAATTGTTTTAAAGGATAATTTACATTAAGATTTAAAGTTACAAAAGGTACAAAAGTTCTAATTTGATTTATTGTGTAATTCGTATATAATTCATTGATGATATAAATGTTTTTATGTTTACTTTATTATATATTGTGCAGTACATCAAGGAAATAAAAGTGAAAGGCGCATACTTGTTTAGATTTATTTGAAGTATAACCCAAGTTCCGGAACACTGGGCGAGTGAAAAAAGATAGTAATAAGTCTGGTCTATAAACCTTTAGGGGGGCTTTTGTTTGATGGACTGGTGGGGGGCTTTTGTCCTACCTGTATTTTTTATGGGGGGGCTTTTGTCTTTTGTGTAAATTTAATGGGAGGGGGGGCTTTTGTCCACCTTGTTATTTTTAAATGGGAGGGGGGCTTTTGTCCAAGGGGGGGGGGGGCTTTTGTCCTACACTCCTTCTTACCAAATACTGACAGACATGACACATTTGATTGGATAACATTGGGATCAAATATGCTCAACATTTCAAGCATGCAAATATCAAGAAATCTGTTTCTTAGGTTTTCAGCAATTTTTAAATATACTTTTCAGTAAACCTGACAGGGAGTTTTTTCTGAATTTCAACATATTTCAGTTCAACACAGTTTACCTTTTCACTGTCCTCATTTGTCTTTCCAGTGTCATCATCACTATCATCATATTCATCAAACCCAATAAAACCATCTAGATTCTCAAAGATATATTCCTTCACTAGGAAAGATTTGCTTTCTAATACTGGTCTTTAAAAACACACTCAGAGTCTACAAAGCACAACAATTTGTCCATATACACACCTTCATCTTGGAAGAGATCTTCTAATGCATCACATGTGGCTGAAACTGCTGGGTTGATTTTACTGAAATCTAGAGCAATTGTTTGAAAAGTCTTACTTAAACGTCCAATGAATGGTAGAATGTCCATCATCAAGTGTGTAAATCCAATAAACTTGTATTGTGTAACTTCATTCAAAAGTCCCTTAGCAACAGAGTTTTAAACTGCTCCATGTTCAAGTGCTACAACTAAAGTCGGGTAAGTTCTGTACAACACTTCAACAGCATTCTTAATTTTTTTTGTTTGTTTGTTTGTTTCATTTCACGCCTTTTCCCAACAGTATTTCAGTCATATAGGCGGGTAGTTTCCTAACCATTGTTCCTGGAGAGTTACACCAGTACTAGACTACCTTCCTACGCGCTTAACTACCAAAGCATCTCCCGGGGATCGAATCCACGCCAGAGAGGTAACTGGATTAGAAGTCATCGACTCAAACCCCTCGACCACGGAGGCATTCTGAAGAGAAAGCCACCGGACTGAATGTATATTGGCAAACTTCAGGGAAGGAAGTTGTAGTAGAGTTTGTATTTCAACTAATTTGTTTGATCTCAAGGCGGAATTGGAGAAGTAGTAGAAGATGTTTGTAACTGTTCGACTGTAGGCCTCTAACTCATGGATAGATTTTGTGGCTTGTGATGTGGCTAATGAACAACGATGGGCTGCACAGTGAACACCTATCAAACTTGGAGCAAACTCGTTCAATTTCTTAACAACACCATTATTTTTTCCAGTCATTACAGATGCACCATCAGTTCCTATTCCTACCATCTTTCTTATGTCAATATTTTTTTTTTCCAGACATGATTTGATTTTTTCTGTTATAGTTTCAGCATTTGCACTAGCAGTAGTAATCAAAAGATTTTCAAGAAGTACACATTTAACACCAACCTCATCCAGATATTGTATGTAACTAAGTAACTGTTTTTTATTACCCATGTCAGTACTTTCATCAATGATGATTCCAAATTTTTGTGATCTAATGATAGCATTGGATTTCTCTTCCCAAATGACGTGAAATTCATTTAAACTGTAGTTGGATGTGTACATAGGTTCATTTGATTTGTCCTTAATTAAATCAACATTGAGATTGTCAGCAAGGTTATTCAAAGTTGATTGTCAGCAAGGTTATTCAATGTTGATTGTCAGCAAGGTTATTCAAAGTTGATTGTCAGCAAGGTTATTCAGTTCTTATAAATGCGGATTTTGGAAGCTCATGTTTTGCCAAGTGGTATGCACATTTCATGTATGTTGTTATGGAATCAGCTTCTTTTGTGAGGATGTCATCTACCTGATTTGGCAATGCCTATTTACCCTTATATTTCAGTCTTGTTACTGAAGACTTGTGTTGGTTTGCTAGAAAAGATATTAAACACACTCTTTATATAAAGAACAAGATTGCATTTGTGAAAAATGCTATGCCACCGCATTTATACAACACTTAATAGTAATGTAGGAACAGAATTTTTTTTTCTGAAGATTGCCATAATGCATAGACCACTGACCTATCTAATTCTTATTATCAGATTAGTGGTTAAATCTATTGTTATTCAAATAAAAGATCAGAGTAGGAATGTACCAATGCTGTGCTAGTGAATTTGGTGGTGAAGGTCATATTTCACATGACCAAAATTCCGTGACTGTACATCAAAGGACAACACAGTAAGACACTTTGTCAAAATCAAGGCCAGGTGATATTAAATTTCACTTTACATCTTAATCTGTGCACATGGTTCAAATTTCATAGCTGCATATCAAAGGACAAGAAAGTCGGTCACATCATCAAAATCTAGGTCACCTGATATCAAAGTTCAATTTTACAACTAAAACTGTGCACATAGTCAAAATTTCTTGGCTGTACATCAAAGGACAAGAAAGTAGGTCACTGTCCCCTTGGGCAAGGCAAAATTTTGACCAAAGGGTTTAATTCAAACAATCTTGATACAGGTCCACCAAACAATATTTCATGTCAAATATCTAAACTGTAGCTTTCTGCAATTCAGTTAACTTTTGTTTTAGTTTCTGTTTTTACTATGCGTACATAATGAAAATCAACGCCCCCGGGCAGGGCCAATTTTGATACCAGGGGCAAAATTTGAACAACTTTGGTAGCTGACCTATGGATAATATTATAAAGCAAACATCAAAGCTCTAAGCCTTGTAACTTCAGACAAAAAGATGTTTTAATTTTTTACTACAACATGTATATGTATATAGTGAAAATCAATGACCCCGGGGAGGGACCAATTTTGACACCAGGGCTATAATTTGAACAATCTTGGTTGCGGTTCACTAAAAGTCTCATGCCAAATATCTAAGCTCTAGCCTTTGTCATTTCAGAGAAGAAGATTTTTTAAGTTTTTACTATATACATATAAGGAAAACTATCACCTCTGGGGCAGGACAATTTTAACACCAGGGGCATAATTTAAACAACTTTGGTAGAGGACCCATAGATGATATTATATACAAAATATCAAAGCTCTAAGCCTTGTACCTTCAGACAAGAAGATTTTTAATTTTTTACTATATGTACATAGTTACTGAAAATCAATGACCCCCGAGGCAGGGTCAATTTTGACCCGAGGGCTATAATTTGAACAATGTTGCTAGAGGTTCACTACACAATGTTTCATGCAAAATATCTAACCTCTAGCCATTGTCAATTAAGAGAAGATGATTTTTTTAAATTTTTTACTATTAGTACATAGTGAGAATCAATGACCTCCGGGGCGGGGCCAATTTTGACCCAAGGGCTTTAATTTGAACAATCTTGCTAGAGGTTCACTACACAATGTTTCATGCAAAATATCTAACCTCTAGCCTTTGTCAATTTCGAGAAGATGATTTTTTAAGTTTTTACTATATACATAAAAGGGAAAACCTATGACCCCTGGTGGGGCTGATTTCGACACTAGAGGCAAAATTTGAACAACTTTGGTAAAGTACCTATAGATGATATCACATACCAAATATCAAACCTCTAAGCCTTGTACCTTCAAACAAGAAGGTATATTAAGTTTATATAGTGAAAATCAATGACCCCTGATGGCATAAAAACGTAATTTTTTCATTTAGATATTTAATTTTGAATGTACATTATAAAACAGCGCTTTGTCATTTTCTCTTATCATATATGTTTCAAGTTATAAACATTCTATAAAATTAACAGGAGATCTTTGATAAAAAAAAGTATCAGTGTTTTTTTTCACCAAAATATTCGGCGAAATTCGGCCCCATTCCCCCCTCAAAATAGTATGTTTTTTTCCCCCTCAAAGCCGAAATTTCCCCCTATACAGCAGCCCGAATTTGCCTGCAATGGATATAATTTTTTTGCAACTAACTGCCGAAAAATGTTTTATCTTATGCCTGTAAGACTTACTGACACTGTTAAGCAATGTTGTTTACAAATAATTCTCAGGTAAGTAAGGGGTGCTACTTCCGGCTTTCCAACAAGTTTAACATGTGACACGTTGATATTTTAGATCCGTTTATTAAAGTGACATTATGCTCATATTTTCACAGTCAAATTGAGCTGAATTGACTTTATATTTAAAAAGATTGCCTGTTAAAATAGTGTTTGACCAGCAGGTGATATTCGTAAATGTTTAGGATAAAATTATAAATCTGACTTAAATACAATTAGAACTCCGCGAGTCGTATGTGTCGCCTTGTAAACAATATAGTTTAAGAGAAATGGCCAGGAAAAAAATAAAATTTGAAAATCAACAAAGGGCAATAACTCAAAAAATAAGAAAAGCAGATCAGCAGTTTCTGTGCACTGCACTTCTTATCAATAAGATCTATCATCCTATTAAGTTTCAAGTCTAAAGCTTTTATAATTTATGAGAAATGGCCTGGACAAAAATAAAGTATGAAAATTAACAAAGGGCAATAACTCAAAAAATAAGAAATGCAGAGTACCAGTTCTTGTGCACTGCACGTCTTCTTAATGAGATCTATCATCCTATTAAGTTTCAAGTCCATAGCTTTTATACTTTAGGAGAAATGGCCTGGACAAAAATAAAGTAGGAAAATTAACAAAGGGCAATAACTCAAAAAATAAGAAATGCAGAGTACCAGTTCTTAGGCACTGCCAGAGAATCTAATCATCCATGAAGTTTTATGTCCATTATAATTTATGAAAAATGGCCTGGACAAAAATAAGTATGAAAAAAAACTAACTCAAAAAATAAGAAATGCAGAGTGCTTTGTGCATGCAATCTTAAATGAGATCTATCATCCTATGAAGTTTAAGTCCATAGCTTTTATATAATTTTATAAACAAAGGGCCAATAATGAATAAGAAGTGCAGAGTACCGGTTCTTGTGCACTGCACTTCGGGTCATTATAAGAAGCATGCATATCAAGTTTAAAGTCAATCCGACTTATGATGACTGACTTATGCTCCGGACAAGCTTTAGGGGACGACGACAACGACGCCTACACCGCCGACAAAAGTAACCCCTATATGTCGCCTTTTTCAAGGCAACACAAAAAGACTACCCCACTCTTTTTATAAACTGAACGGTACACATAAATTCTAATGGATATTTACAGGAAATTCTTTAGGATCTGTGCATTATTTATTGTTTTTGCGAAGTCAATTATTAGATCAAAAGGAATTATTGTAAAATGAAACTTATTTATATATTCACATGTTCACTCACTTTATACCCTTGGATGGGCATAATGTCACTTTAAGAAAGCGATGTATTTTAAACTTGTGTTGCAAAAAATTGCTCCCCTTTTCCACCTGAAAGAAAACATAATAAAATAAATTAACAAATAAAATTCCCCCTACTATTGCATTTTTTCCCCCTCCAAAGGGCACCGACCCCCTTCCCCCAAAAGTGAAAAAGAACACTGAGTATATAGATGATTAAAAAAAATGAATGATCTATGTTCACATGTGAGTGCAAATTTGCTCTTTTTAAAAAATCACAAACATGAAATATATATATAGGCATAAGAAGCAGAAGGCCTTGCATTCAAAATGGTTGTTGTTGTTGTTTTTTTTGTTTTTTTAATTAGAAAGGTATAAACAGATATACATGTACTTACATTCAGCATGTCTTGTGTGATTTGTAGTTTTTTCCTGGTTTTGAATGACCACGAGCATATGCATTATCCAATTTACATGAACGGCAGAGTTTACAATGCCAAACACCATCCTCATCTACTATATACCAATCAAAACTATCTTGATGAACTTTTTATTTTGGAGGTTCAACAGTTTCTGAATGTGATTCTAACTTTCTTTTAACACCGTTTCCAGAGTTAATAAATTTAAATAAAGTTTTCTGAGCCATGATTTTTTTCAAAAGTTCTTTAAACCATAATTACATTTATGCTGTCACATTTAAATCAGATTTAATTAAGAATGATAATTTGAAAGCCATTTTACATGTATTGTTATAATTATTTTAATTACTATTGTAAGTAGCGGTGCTAACCAGTTTGTTTGTTTTTTGTTTGTTTTGGGTTTTACGTCACATCGACTCAGTATAGGTCATATCGCGACGTTTCAGCTTTACTGGTGGAGGAAGACCTCAGGTGCCCTTCCGTGCATTATTTCAGGCACGAACGGGCACCTGAATAGAACCACCGACGTTCCGTAAGCTAGCTGGATAGCTTCCTCACATGAAACAATCCAAAGTTCCTGTCGGGTTTCGAGAGGGGCAAGTGGTTTGAAGTCAGCGACCTTTACCACACGGCCACGGAGACGCCCCGCGGCGCTTACCAGTGCTAAACAACAACAACAAACTGGTAAACTTATAAAGGGATAATTTAAATTAAACACATTAATATATGTTTGATGTAACTTAATTACCGTCTATCTTGCTTTAATTTTAATCCGCCGCATTCGTATCAATGTACCAATTAATTAACAGATTTAACACCCGATCTTTACTACTCTCAAACAATGCACTATTTTTAGCGATGTTGGTTACCCCATTTTTGCTAAGGCCACACTTCAGTGTGTGTGCTAATTACGGCAGATTACACAATTAAATCTGCCTTCGGGCATTGTTTTTACTTATAAAACAATATCATAAATTCCTGGCTTGACTCAATTTAACTTACATCTCTGGATGTTTTCTTTGATGAGGTCTGAGATGTCCTTACTCCAGATATTTTAGAACCAAATGCAATGTGGAAGTTATCACCTGATTGGGTAGAGGACCTCCTGCCACTGCCACTCAAATCTATATGAAGCAAACAATAATATTGGTAACACTAATCAATTACTTTGACAAAGATAGAAATAAAGCTTGACCATGAGAAAAAGTAGAAAGTCTATTTTTATCCTTTGTGACCTTCATTTTCACATTTCCCCATGTTCCCAAGCAGGAACTTGAGCATTATTTAATCTTTTACACTTAAGATAATGGAATCAAAGAGTCTGCATATTGTTTTTAAACTGAATGTCTTACAGGTTTAACACCCAAACAACAAAGAATTTAAATCACTATATGTGTCATTATAAATTTAACACATGATGGTTAAATATAGAATTCAATCAACATGGAGTTCAAACTTTTCCAAAAATATTCATGATTTAGTCTTTGTAATCATACCGAGATCTAGGTTACTATTTATAGAACCCCTCATATCTCCACCGCCCCTCAATCTCTCAGCATGCTTTATTTTGTCAATTGTCAGCAACTGGAAAAAAATACCAAGAAGAGACACATTCAGTAATTTAATTATGCACACATCTTCATCTAAAAACAAGAGGGCCATGATGGCCCTGAGGTTGCTCACCTGTATAAAGGCACCTGGAGCGGGGCCAGTTTAAACCCCAGGGCTTTTATTTGAACAAACTTGGAAGACACTCATTAGAAGATGTTTCACGATGTTAAGTTTTTACTACACACATATAATGAAAAACAACGATCTACACCCCCCATCCTCCTGTTCTCCCCAGCCCCCCGGCAGGGCCAATTTTAACCCAAGGGCATTTATTTGAACAAACTTGGTAGACACCCATAAGAAGAGGTTTCATGCTAAACATCTAATCTCTAGCTCATTGGGTTTTTTTAAAAGAAGATTTTTTAAGTTTTTACTATACACATATAGTTAAAACCAATGACACCCCTGGGGCGGGGCCAATTTTGACCCAAGGGCTTTATTTGAACAAACTTTGTAGACAATTACATGATGTTTCATGCTTAATATCTAAACTCTAGCTATTTGGGTTTTTTCAAAGAAGATTTTTAAGTTTTTGCTATACAAATATAAGGAAAATCAATAACACCCCGGGCGGGGCCACTTTAGACTCCAGGGCTTTTATTCGAACAAACTTTGTAGACACTCACTAGAAGATGTTTCATGCTTAATATCTAAACTCTAGCTATTTGGGTTTTCTCAAAGAAGATTTTTTAAGTTTTTGCTATACAAATATAAGGAAAATCAATAACACCCGGGGCGGGGCCACTTTTGACTCCAGGGCTTTTATTGGAACAAACTTTATAGACACTCACTAGAAGATTGTTCATGCTTAATATCTAAACTCCAGCTATTTGGGTTTTCTCAAAGAAGATTTTTTAAGTTTTTGCTATATACATTTAAGGAAAATCAATGAGCCCCGGGGCGGGGCCAATTTTGACCCCAGGGCTTTTATTTGAACAAACTTGGTAGACACCCATTAGAACATGTTTCATGCTAAATATCTAAACTCTAGCTCTTTGAGTTCTTTAAAAGAAGATTTTTTAAGTTTTTACTAATTTATGCATATAGGGAAAATCAATGACCCCCTGGGGCGGGGCCAATTTTGACCCCAGGGCTTTTATTTGAACAAACTTGGTAGACACTCATTAGAAGATGTTTCATGCTAAATATCTTAGCTCTAGCTCTTTGGGTTCTTTAAAAGAAGATTTTTTAAGTTTTTACTATATGCATATAGGGAAAATCAAAGACCCCCTGGGGCAGGGCCAATTTTGACCAAAGGGCTTTTATTTGAACAAACTTGGTAGACACTCACTAGAAGATGTTTCATGCTTAATATCTAAACTCTAGCTATTTGGGTTTTTTCAAAGATGATTTTTTAAGTTTTTGCTATACACATATAAGGAAAATCTAGACCCCCAGGGCGTGGCCAATTTTGACCCCAGGGCTTTTATTTGAACAAACTTTGTAGACACCCATTAGAACATGTTTCATGCTAAAGATCTGAGCTCAAGCTCTTTGAGTTCTTTAAAAGAAGATTTTTTAAGTTTTTACTATATGCATATAGGGAAAATCAATGACCCCCTGGGGCGGGGCCAATTTTGACCCCAGGGCTTTTATTTGAACAAACTTGGTAGACACTCATTAGAAGATGTTTCATGCTAAATAATAGTAAATATCTTAGCTCTAGCTCTTTGGGTTCTCTTTAAAAGAAGATATTTTAAGTTTTTACTATATGCATATAGGGAAAATCAAAGACCCCTGGGGCGGGCCATTTTGACCCCAGGGCTTTTATTTGAACAAACTTGGTAGACACTCATTAGAAGATGTTTCATGCCAAATATCTAAGCTCTAGCTCTTAGGGTTTTTTAAAAGAAGATATTTAAAAAATTTCTTTCGGTTGCCATGGCAACCAGAGTTCTGCATGGAATGGAATTCTTTGAACAACTTTGTTAAGGCTTCACACAAGGAACATCCCTGTGAAGTTTCATTATGATCTGCCTTATGGTTTCAGAGGAGATGTTGTTTTAAAAGTGTTAACGGACAACGGATGACGTACGACGGACGACAGACGACAGACGAAGAGTGATCCTAATAGCTCACCCTGAGCATATGCTCAGGTGAGCTAAAAAGAAGCAAAATTTAACAGTGTATTTACTTTCAAGTATTTTCTCTTGAAAGTCACCAATGAAAGTTTTTCAAAGCATTTTTAGTCTAACATCAATAATACATTTTGACTATCATTACAAGTTATCTTTCATGAGAATATCCACCTGGTTTAACTATTTACTGCAAAATCATTATTATTCATGAGAAACTAATTTTCGTGTTTTTTTGTGGATAGGTCAATCCACAAATTTAAGATCCAACAAAGTTTTATTTTGTCTGCAGTAAGATTATTTTGAATCATATTTTTTGCATTTGATCTTTCCAGAAAGAAAAACAAGAACCGGTTGAACCGGGTGATGCTCCCCGAGAAGGTTCTGGACACAGGAAAGTATAAAAAAAATGAACAAAGGGCAAAAACTCCAAAATTAGGCAAAGCGGAGTTATGTTTTTTTGCACTGCACTTCTATTCAATGAGATCTATCTATAAAGTTTCCTGATGATATCAGAGTTATGTCCCGGGTAAAAGTCAAAGTGTAAAAATGAACAAAGGGCAATAACTCCATAATTAGACCAGGCTTTGTTTAGGTTCTTTAAGCATTGCAATTCTATCCAATTATATCTAGCTACCTACAAAGTTTCAAATTGATATCTCTAATAGTTTTAAAGTATTGTCCAGGACAAAAGTCAAAAAGTAAAAATAAACAAAGGGCAATTACTTCAAAATAAGGCAAGGCAGAGTAATGATTCTTGAGCACTGCACTTCAACCCAATGAGACCTATCTATCTACAAAGTTCCATGTTGATATCTCTTATAATTTTAAAGTAATGTCCCAGACAAAGTCAAAGTGTCAAAATGAATAAAGGGCAATAACTCCAAAAGTAGGCAAAGTTTCATGTTGATACCTCTTAAACTTTTAGAGTTATGTCCCGGACAAAGTTCAAAGTGTAAAATAAACAAAGGGGAGAATTCAAAAATAAGGCAAGGCAGAGTTATGGTTCTTGTGCACTGCACACCTACTCAATGAGATCTATCTAACTACAAAGTTTCATGTTGATACCTCTTATACTTTTAGAGTTATGTCCTGGACAAATTTCAAAGTGTAAAATAAACAAAGGGGGATAATTCAAAAATTAAGCAAGGCAGAGTTACGGTTCTTGTGCACTGCACACCTACTCAATGAGATCTATCTACCTACAAAGTTTCATGTTGATACCTCTTATACTTTTAGAGTTATGTCCCGGACAAAGTTCAAAGTGTAAAATAAACAAAGGGGGGTAATTCAAAAATTAGGCAAGGCAGAGTTACGGTTCTTGTGCACTGCACACCTACTCAATGAGATCTATCTACCTACAAAGTTTCATGTTGATACCTCTTATACTTTTAGAGTTATGTCCCGGACAAAGTTCAAAGTGTAAAATAAACAAAGGGGGATAATTCAAAAATTAGGAAAGGCAGAGTTACGGTTCTTGTGCACTGCACACCTACTCAATGAGATCTATCTACCTACAAAGTTTCATGTTGATACCTCTTGTTGTTTCAAAGTTATGTCCCGGACAAAAAAGGGGACGGACGGACGGACGGACGAACAGACAGACGGACGGACGGACGGACAGACAAGGCGGCAACTATATGCTCCCCCGAAATTTTTTCGGGGAGCATAAAAAACAGTCTACAAATTCAGGAACCTACAAAAATGTTCTTAGTGACAAAAAACACCAAATTTCATGCCCACGAAATAAAGCAAATTCCTGCTGAATTTGTGTAATGGACTTGCTTTGAATGCTTTGAATGTGGAACAGTCCATTCTGAGTTAAAGGGATTTCATTAACAAGGTACAAAACAACAAGATTGAAGATAGAGCCTTGTCAAACTGCAGGCACTGGGACATACCAGCTAACCTAATATTCTCTGCTGGTGACAAAGGAAAAGGCTTATGGTTCCAGGGGGGCTAAAGCTTAAATCAAGTTTGCACATTTTTAGTACATTCATTGATTTGTATATATTTTTTTTCTGACCCAAATTTAAATAAAACAAGAATGCATTTGTGAAAAAAATGCTATGCCTAAGCATTAATTATTAATTAATACAACAGCCAACGCCAGGCGGGGGCCACACTGAACTTTTTACTTTTTCTAAAAGCAAACAAAGAAACGATTGAACAAATCTTAATGTTTCCTTTTTATAATTTTAATAGGTCTGTCTTGTCACATTAGTTTTTTCAAAGTATGAATCCTCTCCATAAATAATTGACAATAGTCAGAAAATATCAAAATTCAGAAGGAAGAAAATATATATATATATATATATACATAATATATATATATATATATATATATAAAACAAAATACACAGTCCATGAGTTAACTTATTTAATTATTTGCCAACCGGTTTCTCTTATGATCATCAGGGCAAATGTGACGTCGTCGCATAGTAACGACGATGTTTTTGTGCACACATATATACATACACACCAATATATATGGTTATTTAATGCACAAATCAGTGAAAATTCAATAATTTAACCTTCAATGTCAAGGTCATAAAAGAGCCTGGAGGTCAATTTGAGTTTGATAAACATGAAGGTCTTGTCCTTTAGAATATTCTTTTATAATATGAAGTCAATCCATTCAATAATAGCAAAGTTACAGCCAGTTACAGCCAAAACAATGAAAATTTCAATAATTTGATCTTCAAAGTCAAGGTCATTGATGAGTGAAGGTCAAGGTCTGTCTGGTTATTTTAATGGGCTATCCTTGAAGATTATTCTAAAAAAGTTATGATCCAGGTACAAGTTTGCGGACGGCAACGCCGCCAGGACTATAACAATATCTCTACTTTAAAAAAAAAAAAAAAAAAAGTTGATCTAAAAATACAACATGATTCACTGGAACAAAGTCAATAACATATTAAGTACCTGTGTTAAATGGTTGAATTCACTAGCAAACTGACATTGTTTAGGTATCTGATCTAATTCTCCTACATTGCTGGGTGAGCAGCCATACAACTCTGAAAATGTTAAATATCCATTATAAAGTAATTTCTTGTATCACATAAACCATTGTGCAGGAGTCTTATAAAGCCATTTAATAAAAACTATATAACATTAGTGTTACATGTATAACTAGTTAGTGTGGGAAGGGGGTTGTAGTTCAAGCAACAGTCCAGGGATTTAAATAAACTCAAATAGTATTCTGTTTATATTCTCTATGGGTTACGTTAAATTTTAAAGGTTTATATAAAACATAAAATTCCCCCGGTTGCGCTGATCTTATAGTAAAAATTTTTGAAAACATTTTCCGAGAAAAGTAAACTGTTAAAAAATTGTATGTTTCCCCTCTCCATGTCTCACCAATCATAGACACCAGGTCCAAACATAAGTTCAGCCACTACAAAACAAAACAAACAAAATTATTACTACAATCTCATGAGGAGAATACTTGAATATAAATGTATCAGAGTGTCAATTTGTTAAATTTATTCTGAAAAATTATGCAAATACATGTACTCAATAAACAAAAGTTCTACTTTGTTAAAACATTAATTATCCTTTCTAAATCTATTTCCAAGTAACAAAGTTGTGGGGAAAGATATTTTTTTAAATATGTATGCTGTAGGTCAAGGTTATTGAGTGGTTTATATGGTTTATAAAATCAGGTCCTTGACATATTTAATGTTGTATACATATCAAATGCAGACTATAGGAAGTAAAGTCAGGTCATAATATATATACATATATATCAACACTGAATTCATGTACATAATGCAAACAAATGAGGGGATACATAGCCTGTAAAATTCTTTTAAATAAACAAAAGCATTGACTATTTTACATTCTCATTAATCATAGATATATGCATATACATGTATATGTTACTTTTAATATATGTGTTATTGTAACTCTCACAATGCGGTCAAACAATGCACTTTACAATAAAATCAGAACACCTATATGACCAATATAGTATAAACTTATCTTTACATCATGATCTACAATTTTGCTTTAAACTTAAACCTTCAAGAGAAAAAACCATTCTTTACACCTACCATTCCTACTTTGATAATTTTAAGAGGAATCTTTGCATGTAGTGGTGTGATATGTATATCTTTCTGTGTTGTAGACAACATCAATCGTCTTTTACCATTCTTCATATCTGACATACTGTTGTGATTAAATATGGAAGTATTGTTAAATCATGTTTACATAAAATCATTACTTTTTGTGTATAATATTGGTCCTAAGTAACACTGATGCTGTAAAGGCCGGTATGACAAGTTTCAAACTTTACTAGTCGAGGAAGGCTTCAAGTGCATGTATGTGTATTATTTCAGGCACCCTGAACAGTAACCACTGATCCACAGATGTCATGGGCAAGTGATAGAAAATTAATGGCTAACACCCCTCAGACACATAGGCCCTCACATAATATATAAAGATTAAATGTATTGTAAATATTGAGCATCTGCTACACAAGACAAAAGTCTATAATCAGGTTTTATATGAATTACTTCTCACAATGAAGGTTAGTTACAATCAGAATACCAAATGTAGTAACTGATACTAGTACATGATATAGATATGCAGTACTATAATATGGTTTTGTTCAGACTTCCATATAAGAACTGATCAGTAATTCATGTCAAAACTAGAAATGTGTCCATAGGACACGGGTGCCCCCACACTCCACTGATTTGTCAATCTTGTGTCTCTTGGTCAAATATTTTTTTGGCTACATAT
Organism: Ruditapes philippinarum; assembly: GCF_026571515.1. Lineage (NCBI taxonomy): Eukaryota > Metazoa > Mollusca > Bivalvia > Venerida > Veneridae > Ruditapes > Ruditapes philippinarum. The sequence continues at coordinate 215,356 of NW_026857125.1, read as the reverse complement.
GCCCAAGTTGAAAACTAAAAATCTTTTATTAAGTAAAGGGCAAACACTACAAATACTGAATAAATCCACAAGAAAACCCCAAAGAGCATAAGTAAACATGCTGACCAACATTCTTGTAAACTTTCAGGCCTACAGGTTAAATACTTTTTGAGTTACCTGCAACATTAGTTGAATATTGGAAATTTTTACTAATTCAAGGGCAATAACTCTAAAAATACTAAATATATCCACACAAAAATACCCAGGTGCACAACTACACATGTTGATCAACATTCTGTAAGGTTTCAAGACTAGGTTAAATATTTTTTTAGTAACATGCGACACAAGTTGAAAATTGCAAATTTTTACTAAGTCAATGGCAATAACTCTAAAAATACTAATAATGTCCACTCGAAAATGCCCAGGTGCACAACTACACATGCTGAGCAAAATTCTTGTAAGGTTTCATGACTCTAGGTCAAATACTTTTTTAGTTACGTGCGACACAAGTTGAATATTGGAAATTTTTACTAATTCAAGGGCAATAACTCTAAAAATACTAAATATATCCACACAAAAATACCCAGGTGCACAACTACACATGCTTATCAACATTCTTGTAAGGTTTCATGACTCTAGGTCAAATATTTTTTGAGTTGCATGCGACACAAGTTGAAAATTGCAAATTTTTACAAAGTCAAGGGCAATAACTCTAACTAGAAATGTGTCATCATGCCACGGATGCCCCCGCATACAGCCAAAATTTCAAATGTTATAATATTTAGTTCCAAATTTGTTTGCACAAATTATTTTTTTCATTCTATGTTCAAAGCCCTTAAAACTTTTCAATGTTAACACAAACCATTTTTATACAATGTTCAAGGCACTGAAATTATTCAGTCTTAACCTTTTGAAAATAGCATATTGCATATTTGTAGCCAAAATAATGGCTATATACATTTCCACAAAAGTATGAGTGCTGAAACTGAAAGTTCAAAATTTTTCCAACATTCAGGAAAGATAAGTTTGTCCAAAATCATTGAACAACGACCAAATTCCAACTTAAACTGCTTATTCCTAAGATGTATCTATATTATTTTCAAAGTGAAAGGGACATAACTCTGCCAAAAAATCATCGAACCATGACCAAATTCCAACTTGACCTGCGCATTCCTTTGACATATCCATATGTCAATTTTGAGTTGAATATGTAATACTGTTGGGTTGATAATGAACAGAAACTGTAAATTTCATATCATTTTCAAAGTGAAAGGGGCATTACTCTGCCAAAAATCATTGAACCATGACCAAATTCGAACTTGGCCTGCACATTCCAAAAATATATCCATATGTCAAATTTGAGTTGAATGTGTAATACTGTTGGGGAGATAATAAACGGAAACTGAAAATTTCATATTATTTTTAAAGTGAAAGGGGCATAACTCTGCCAAAAATCATCGAACCATGACCAAATTTGAACTTGACCTGCGCATTTCTTTGACATATCCATATGTCAAATTTGAGTTGAATGTGTTGTACCGTTGGGGAGATAATGAACGGAAACTGAAAATTTCATATTATTTTCAAAGTAAAAGGGGCATAACTCTGCCAAAAATCATTGAACCATGACCAATTTCGAACTTGACCTGTATTTTTTCATGACATATCCATATGTCAAATTTGAGTTGAATGTGTTGTACCATTAGGGAGATAATGAACGGAAACTGAAAATTTCATATTACTTTCAAAGTAAAAGGGGCATAACTCTGCCAAAAATCATTGAACCATGACCAATTTCGAACTTGACCTGTATTTTTTCATGACATATCCATATGTCAAATTTGAGTTGAATGTGTTGTACCGTTAGGGAGATAATGAACGGAAACTGAAAATTTCATATTATTTTCAAAGTAAAAGGGGCATAACTCTGCCAAAAATCATTGAACCATGACCAAATTTGAACTTGACCTGTATTTTTTCATGACATATCCATATGTCAAGTTTGAGTTGCATGTGTTGTACCGTTAGGGAGATAATGAACGGAAACTGAAAATTTCATATTATTTTCAAAGTAAAAGGGGCATAACTCTGCCAAAAATCATTGAACCATGACCAATTTCGAACTTGACCTGTATTTTCTCATGACATATCTATATGTCAAATTTGAGTTCAATATGTGCAACGGTTATTAAGACAAGCAATTATCATAGTATTGCAAGCAATCCATAAGTCCCCTACCGGTAAGAGCCCAAGCAACATTCTGAAGGGCCATTGGCCATTCACTTAGGTTCCTATTTTAAGTAAATTTGTTGAAAAAGTTCTTTAAAAGTGATCACAGGAAACAGTTTTTATGTACAGACAGACGGACTGAAGGACACTCTAAAGTTATTTTTTAAACATCCCTGTTATCAAAATATAACATTTTTAAAATCCTATCATGATTGAAGAAGTTGGAGTAAAAATTACCAATTTCTCAAAAAAAAGTCTAAGTTCAAAAGGGGCATAATTCTGGAAATAGTCTTGCTAGAGTATTGAACACTCACAAATGTTGAGTGATAATAAGAAACATTTATATGAAGTTTGAAGTAGATACATTCAGAAAAAGAAGTTATTAAAAAAAAAACAATGTTTTTTTCATGAAAATTTTAAGTTCAAGGGAGGTAATTCTGATAAATTTTGTGCTAGAGTTGTGAACCTTGTCACATATGATGTGGTTGATGACAAGCAACTTATATTTAAAGTTTGAAGAAAATACCTTAAGAAATAAAGAACTTATAGTGAAAAAACTTAAAAACTAGAATCAGAAATCTTGAAATTCAGTCTATTTGTTGCCATAGCAACCAGAATTTTCAACATAGGAAGATAAGAAAAGGACGTGCATAATTTCCATACTGCCATCTACCCATATGTCAAGTTTCATAAACATATTTTCAGTACTTTTTGTGTTATCACTGGATCCAGGTTATGTGTAAAATTTGCCATATTTTCAATCTATTTGTTGCCATAGCAACCAGAATTTTCAACATAGGAAGAAAAGAAAAAGACGTGCATAATCTCCATACTGCCATCTATCCATATATCAAGTTTCATAAAAATATTTTCAGTACTTTTTGCGTTATCGCGGGATCCAGGTTATGTGTAAAATTTGCCATATTTCCAGGTTATGTGTAAAATTTGCCATATTTTCAATCTATTTGTTGCCATAGCAACCAGAATTTTCAACATAGGAAGAAAAGAAAAAGACGTGCATAATCTCCATACTGCCATCTATCCATATATCAAGTTTCATAAAAATATTTTCAGTACTTTTGCGTTATCGCGGGATCCAGGTTATGTGTAAAATTTGCCATATTTTCAGTCTATTTGTTGCCATAGCAACCAGAATTTTCAACATAGGAAGAAAAGAAAAAGACGTGCATAATCTCCATACTGCCATCTATCCATATATCAAGTTTCATTAAAATATTTTCAGTACTTTTTGCGTTATCGCGGGATCCAGTTTTGTGGACGGACGGACAGACGGACGGACTGACGGACGGACGGACGGACGGACAGACGGACGGAGGGTAAACCTAAAGTCCCCTCCGGTAAACCGGTAGGGGACTAATAATGAACGGAAACTGATGATGACGGAAGGACGGAATGACGGAATGACGGAATGACGGAACAGGGTAACACTATATGCCCTTGCCATTATATGGCGGGGGCATAAAAATACTATAAATATCCACATGAAAATACCCAGGTGCACAACTAAACATGCTGAGCAAAATTCTTGTAAGGTTTCATGACTCTAGGACAAATACTTTTTTAGTTACGTGTAACACAAGTTGAAAATTGAAAATTTTTACTTATTCAAGGGCAATAACTCTAAAAATACTAGATATATCCACACAAAAATACCCAGGTGCACAACTACACATGCTGATTAACATTCCTGTAAGGTTTCATGACTCTAGGTCAAATATTTTTTTAGTTACATGCGACACAGGTTGAAAATTGCAAATTTTTACTCAGTCAAGGGCAATAACTCTAAAAATACTAAAAACATCCACACGAAAATACCCAGTTGCACAACTACACATGCTGATCAACATTCCTGTAAGGTTTCATGACTCTAGGTCATATACTTTTTGAGCTACGTGCGACACAAAAAGAGAACGGACGGATGGACGGACGGACGGAAGGATGGACAAGGGTAAATCTAAATGCCCCTCCCCCCCTATAGTGGGGGCACAAAAAGAACACAGGGTCAGAATTATTATCAATGCTTATTATTTTCAAACAACTTACCATACAGAAACATAATGTTTCTCACATGTTTTCAAAATTTATCTCTATCAAGCTTATCTGCTATTATTAAGACTATCGTATTACAAATCTTCATTTTTTCTTTTCTCACACTAAATGTGTAGCACAAAAAAATGTTTCCTGAAAGTTTTCAGTAACTAGATTAAAAAGTTTACCCAAGCTCCATGCTGAAGTCTGCTCCTTTCCTCAAAGCAATTTGAACAACTAGATACCGCTGTACAAGGTGCACTGAAGCCATTGAATAGATAATCCAAAGTTAATAAACATAACACTAAATATACAACACTATATTAAAAAAATTTAATGACTTACTTTCTATTTTAAATTATCAGAAAGTCAATGGTAATATAAGTACCTTTTTGTTTTTGTAAACATATCATTATATCAATAAATGAACCAAATTACAATAAACTTTAGAATTAATAAAATTGGTATCACATACATGTTCTGTCCATTAGATGATTTAAAGATTTGAATTTTAAAAGATTTAGCTACATGTACCAACAGAAAAGAGCCTGGTCGACAGAATGGAAGTGCACACTGGCCTAGCTTTATAATAGTGTCAATGGATAATTCAAATATATTTTTAGTTAGGATTAAGTCATCCACACACTGAAAAGGTGACAATATTATGATTTTACAGCTTTATTGTCCTGTGAAAGGGAAAAAGACCAAGTCATTTAATAAACTTACAAGACATTCTTGGGTCTTTAGGAATCTGTATTTTTGTTGTAGCAGTAGATCCTTCTAGAGTATAGGAAAAACTTTTAATCTCCTTGTCATAGTTCTGAAAGAAAAAAAATCAGTCCTATAACTTAATAAAACCAAATTGCACTTATAATACTTTATTCAAATAATTTAGAACTCCATTGAGATCAAATCTATAATCATGTAGATATATTTAAAGGGACTCCACTGAGGTTTAAAAGCCTAAAACATAATATTTGAATTTCTTACATAAATGAGCTGGGGCATTTTAAACAGAAATATATGCAAAGATAGTTAAAAAAATATACTTTGATCATATATTTATGCTTTTCTTAGCCCAATTTGAGTCAAAAGCGTTTAAACGCTTTTCATTTTGGGTCATTTCTTTACAATTTGAAAAATCATTCTGGAAAAGCAAAGTGCGCAAATGATCTGAAATTTTACACAAAGATTATTGGTCAAAACCTACATCAAATCGTACATCTGGAAAAAATATTTTCAGTCCCATCATGCCAAAAAACCTCAGTGGAGTCCCTTTAAACTGTTCATCACAAAACATCTATAAAATTTGCTTTCCATGTTTCACTGCTTAACAAAGATAGAGTACTGTAAAGAGAATATTTATGTTAAAATTTATTATTCTAGTACATATCAGGATCATAGGCTTACAATTTATATAATGGAAGCTGAAAATCTAACCTTCGATATTTGTCCTGACATTTTCCACTGAGACAATGTGTCTTTCTGCTGTGGTGAAAACACCTCAAAGTAAGGTCCGCCCTAAAATAATAAATTTGATTTTTTTCTGAAATATGTCAAACTAAATAAAACAAGGGTTAATCAATATGTCTTATTCTAGTTGGGTTTTATAATGGATCTGCTTCATAACTTTAATGCCACCCCAGATGACATATGTTATGATTTTGCGCAGAGCATTTATTGTCTAACTAATCCTAGTTATTTTATCAAGATTTACTTGAACACTTCACTGGTCTCCTAGCATTTCTTTCAGCATACCTGTCCTGACAAAGTGACAATGTCTAGAAACAGTTTAGCTACAGACCTTAAGATATGGCTTTAGCCTTTCAAGATTTTTTTATATGAAATTCTAAATACATGTACATAAATGTTCAAATGATAGGAAAATAGAAGAAATTATAAAGGGACATCAGTGATATTTTTAGCTGCATTCAACTTTTCGATCTAGTTTTGGCAGTGTTTTTTTTAATTGAAATGCATAAAAATTTGATTTCTGGCAACAAGAAAGTAACTATGACTGTGTATATTTTACAGACACAGTTTGTAGCTTTGTTTTACTAAACAATATTGAAATATTGATCTGGTTTCAACATGTGATTTCAAGACATTTCACATTTTGGCCTCAAAACCCTGGTCTTTTTGTCACCTTTTTTTCTATTAAATTATAAAATACAGTGCAGCTTTGAAAAAAAATTCCACAGTCCACCGATCCCCGCGATTCCCCCACCACACTCCCCCACCCCCGTGATTGTCACTGAGACAGTTGTGACTTTCCGCTCATCAGCCGATTGGGTGACATTCGCACTGCGTGATATTGTCACCATGGATCACTGTGAAATATTGCGGGTGACCATTTATCAATTTATTACACGTATTTACTTGCATCTGCAAAAAATAACACACACAACATTTGTCTTCTATAATATCTGAATGGTGGATATTTGCATGCCTGTTTTAAAAATGTTAAAATATTTAATGTAAGTTACCGAAATTCGTCACCGATTGTTGAAATTCCATAGGGCTAATTACACAAAAACACTTTTGCGCAAAGTAGCATCCATAAATAAATGTTTCCATCGTTAAATAATATACACAAATTTTACACACTAGATGATATCTAACAAATGACTAGTCGGCTCATATTAAGGATCTGTCTATCTTTGTTGTTAACACATGTGTAGTCCCTACTGAATCATCAAAGAAGTGCCGACACTCAATTGACTTCCACCTTTTTTTTACATATCAGAAAAAAAACCTGTCTTTTTTTTTGTGTCAAGAAGCACTTACACATGTTTAATTATTGCACAAATGAAATGGAAAAAAAAAGTTGGATAATTATCATGTCAATTATTGTCATATTATTAATCGTAAACACATTTTGATTGTGATAACTTTTTTACATTTTTTACGTAAATGGAACATCAGGATGATGTTATGGCTGTTATTAAAGCAATAGATAAGTGATATTTTTTTCTAACAAGACTACATTGTACATGTACGTGAACATTTATATGCCATATTTATCAAGGCAAATCACTGTGATTTTCCACCGGGGATTGCGGGAATTTTTAACCTTCCCGCGGTGATTTGCCACTGTGACTTGCCATACTAAGTTCCCAGCGATTCTCCACTCCCTGTTAAATGTCTGCGGTGACAAAGCGGATCATGCAAAAATCGCTTAAGCTGTACTAAATGACATTGATTACAGAAAAGGTTTCAAATGATACAGCATCATTACTCACTGATTTATCACCTTTTGTCTTTGACTTACTTTTGTTGTTACAGCTTGATTGGTCAAGTGACTGGATTATCTTGCATGTTATGGTTAACAAAAATGACAAATGTTTAACCGGTGACCTAATTACTGAGTTAAACATTTAACAGACCATAGTAATAAAATTCATAGATATTCAACATTATGATTAACTTTGTTTTTTCATGACAAGACATGTCATTTTGTTCATATTTTGTTGTTATCAACAATAACTACATTATTAAGTAACTAATTTCTGGCAATCAGATAGCATAAACAACTGAAATGCTAATGGAATGTCATAACTTTTTATTTGAAATTAAGGTGATGTTTAGAATAAATCTTTTAAAAACATTTTGTCTAATTACTTCGATTACTGGTTACAGGTTACTTAGTTTTCCTTACTGGTTTTTCGCTAAAATAATGATCAAGCATCAACAGGTGATTTCATGATTTACATGGATAAACACGACACCCCTGATCTCAATTATCACAGTCACTGAATGTAGCAGATGTGAATTTTATCAAGTTATTAAATTCTTAACTTTTCATTATTTATCATTTTTTAAACATGATGGGTCTTTAAATCATTAATTGAATTTGATGAGGTGGGTCTTTAAAGTTCGTAAAGGTGAACTGTTATCAATATTTCCCACAGACTTTTTCTTATTGTTGATTGGGTTGAGGTTGGTATAAGGTTTGTGCTTTGTACTGGTTGTATGACATTGTGGATTGTTTGGTTGTGGATGTTGTATTTTGGTATTTCTTCGCATTTCAATTGTCGGTTTTGACACTCACAAACAAGAGCTGTCGGAAGGACAGCAACGCTCAACTATTCTTAGTGCTTGATAGTAAAAAAGCCTTGATAATGTAAAATTTTCTAAGTTAACAAAAGGGCAAAATTTGTCTTTAAATCAATGTTACAGATATAGGCCTTGAAGAGAGTCCTATTATGCTCTCAAAGAAGAGTATAAAATTTCAACTTGTTTCAAAGCCAGATGTCAATAGAATATGAAAATATCTGGGGTGGTATGCAAACTTAAATGTAAATTCTAATGTAAATTGTAATGCTTCATAGAGTTACTTCCTCCTGTCTATAGGTTGGGGTTATGATGTTGAACAAGTGTGCAAAGTTTTAAAGCCATATGTCAATGGACTTTGAAAATATTTGAGGTATTACAAAAACTTTAACGTAAATTCTAAGTTGTGAAGGGGCATAACTCTGTGAAAATGCTTGATACAGTTACCTCCTCCTGTCTAAAGGTTGGGGTCATGATAATGAACAAGTGTGCAAAGTTTCAAAGCCATATGTCATTGGACTTTGAAAATATTTGAGGTATTACAAAAACTTTAACATTAATTCTAATTTGAACAAGAATCTGTGTTTGATAAACACAAATGCCCCCCCCCGCGCTCACTGTTGTCAATAATTTAACTTTAAAGAGTGAAGTAGCTAATTTGTATGGAAGAAAACCAATCATGTGTAGAAATCTGTAATTGGCACCCTTGACCTTGACCAACTGACCCCTACCTCTATCAAAAGGAGGAATATCATGCAAGTTATTTTCCTACCAAATATGAAATAAATCTGTCAATATATAAAGGCTGTATGGGCAATGTGTAAAAATCTATTTTTAGCACTGTTGACCATGACCCAACTGACCCCTAACTCCATCCAAAGGAAGAATACCATGTAAGTTATCTTCCTACCAATTATAATACAAATCTGTCAATAAATAAAGGCTGTATGAGCAAAAGTGTAAAAATCTATTTTTAGCACTGGTGACCTTGACCCAACTGACCCGTACAAATGTACCTCCATCCATATGAGAATACCTCAATTTTATGTTCCTACAAAATATACAAGATATCTGTCGATAGAATAAGGTTAATACATCTGTAAAAGTGTAAAAAAAATCTATTTTTGACATTGGTGACCTTGACCCAAATGACCCCTTACTGAGGGAAAAGGAAGAGGACCTTCCTTAGTATGACTATTATAAACATGAAAGACATTAACATAAAAATAAAGGCTGTATGAGCAGAAATGTTTATATTTATTTTTTTTACACAAGTGACCTTGACCTAGAGACGCCTAACGCCACAAAAAATTAGAGGACCGTTAAAGGTATCAAACTACCAAATATGAAAGATATCATTAAATAAATTAAGTAATTAGGTGAAATTTTTTGATAAATCCAACTTAGCGGAATAGGTTAACCATACAAGGCCCTATTTTCAAAGTGATAAAAAGGGAAATTACTGGGAAAATGGATGGCACATTTATATAACTTGGCAATATCATGTACATTGTATTGATAAGTAAGTGTGAAAATTATTAAGCCTTTAGTTCAGATAGAACATAAGATATTTCCAACTTGCCGGTTTAGTTTAACCATTATTCATTTTCTAAGTGCTGAAAAGGGCCATTATTTGGTGCAAATGGAAGCCATAGTTATGTAACTTGCCCGGATCATATACTTTGTATGGATTAGTAAGTGTGTAAATTATGAAGCCATTGGTACAGGTAGAACTTAAGAAAAATCCAACTTGCCGTTCTAGGTTAACCTCGTACGGACAGACGGACGGACAGTTCAATTACTATATGCCCGGGGGCATAAAAAGGGGCATATTTCTGTCAAAAATGCTTGATACAGTTACCACTTCCTGTCTACAGATTGGGGTCATGATGGTGAACAAGTGTGCAAAGTTTCAAAGCCATATGTCCAGTCAATGGACTTTGAAAATATTTGAGGTATTACAAAAACTTTAACATAAGTGGATAGCAGACGCTGACGTTTGAGTGACTACAATAGCTCTTCTTATTCTTATCGAATAGTCGAGCTAAAAAGCATTGTAATTGCTGGTCTACAACTGCCATTTTACTTCTTATTAACATCTTGCATGAATATGACTAACTTAACATTACAGCACAGTAGTTCAGTTGACAGTGGAGTTGAGTGTTTTTGTCAGGGTACTTGTTTTACAAAGTGTTTTTGTCAGGGTACTTGTTTTACAAAGTGTTTTTGTCAGGGTACTTGTTTTACGAAGTGTTTTTGTCAGGGTACTTGTTTTACGAAGTGTTTTTGTCAAGGTATGTAACTGTTGTATTGTTGTTGTAAACATCATATTGTAAAATATTATTTAAGCCTATTCTGGACTTGTTAAGTAATATAATGTATAGACCACCACACCACAAAACATCATCTCGATTTGATATTTTAATCCATGGCAGTGTTTTTTTTTCTTTATATAACTACTACCCTAAAATGGTACTGTTCCCAATAGAAAATAGACAGTAAAATTCCCAATTTCCAATGTTTAAATTCCCAAAATGGCTGTTCAAAATTCCCACAAGGCCAAGTGACTTCTCTGAAATCATTTAAATCCAACATATTCATATAAATCACCATTCAATAGTTCTACCTGGAGATTGGAAGCTGATAGCTATCTTTATTCATGATGATTAATCTTATTTGTAGCTGAAAAAATGCATAATTTTTTTTCCCAATTTAAGTCAAAATAACGCAATTTTTCCCAATCAGTCTGGTACCCAAAGTAGAGAAAAAAACGCTGTAATCTTAAATCTTATTATTTTGATGTAATGTATTATAAAGTTTATGGTTATAATGTTTGTATTGTTCTGGATTTATAGAGTAAGGGTACAGTTATTAACTTACAGTTAATTAAGTAATGTATAATATGCTATTTGCATTTTTGATAACTCAATATTGTATTTTGTATGATATTTAACTATGATATCTCTTTGATATCTTGTACATTTGATATCATTGATATCAAATGGTTAACACTTTTTGTTTAACTTTGTTTCAGATCCAGACAGTATTTTATGGTATTGTATAGTCCAACTAATTAAACTTGTCAAAGAGACACCGAGATAATTTTAGACGGGTGCTGTCTTTTTCCAAGTCCAACCACGAACTGCATTTTTATGCACAAACGCTTCCCAATTAGAAGTTGTTGCGATCGAAACTAGAAAGTTTAGAAGAAACGACCTACTTTACCTGAAAGAGAACCGTTTTTTATGCAAGGTTCCAAATTATCATACTTCAAAGTCGAACAGAAGTCTAAATATTCCACTTTATTTTTTTAAATCGTTGAAACTCATTGTAAGCAGCCATATAATTTGGAAATATAGAAGGAATGACGCAAGCGGTGCCATGGCAAAATTATAAAATTTTCTGGTGTAACACAGGTATCGGCGGCAATAGATTGTATTTGTCAAGCTTTATTATACAATTTGTTTATGTTATTGATGTGAATTTATTGCAGGAATTAACTCTTATATTCACACACAAATATTTCAGCATTAAAAATAAAATGTAAAATGGAAATTCTGATAACCTTACTTAGAAATTGAATAGTTTATGATGTCCGACGTCAGATACTGCAAAGCGTCCTTTTAAATTGTCAAATTAGAAATTATAAAGTTGGATTTTTTAACATCTGTGATCATTAGGTGAAATTTCTTAAAGGGACTCCACTGTGGTATTATGACATGATGGGACTGAAAATATTTTTTCCAGATAAATGTACCTTTTGATGTAGGTTTAGACCACTTATCTTTATGCAAAATTTCAGATCATTCGCGTACTTCGTTTTTCCAGAATAATTATTCAAATTGTAAAAAAATGACCCAAAATGAAAAGCGTTTAAACGCTTTTCACTCAAATCGGGCTAAGAAAATCATTAAAATACGATTTTCAATTTATTTCATAGTATATTTCTTAACTATCTTTGCATATATTTCTGTTTAAAGTGCCCAAGCTCATTTATGTAAGAAATTCAATTGATATGTTTTTAGACATTTAAACCTCAGTGGAGTCCCTTTAACTGCCTTTTTTATTTTTAACTGCCTTTTTTATTTTATAACTCGGCCATGTAATTGTAAGTACATCTAAATGAAATATAATTATACTATACATAATGAAGAAGGAAAGTTCTACAAAGAAGAATTTCAATTTGTATTACACTCCATATCAATTTTGAGTTTATCATCATAAAACAAATATTGAGGACAGTTGTGTAGGGGAAGAAGTTCAAAACAACCAAAAATAACTTAAAAATTCTGAAAAAAAAAAATCTTAAATTTCAGACTATAAAATGAAATTTCAGACTGGCCTTTTCTCAAGTTTAGAAATTAAAGTCCCCAGTAAAATGCAATTGTCGCACAGTCATGACGGGGTTTATGATAAAAATGCAGCAAGATGGGAATTTAGTGACCGTAATTTAAACGTAGATTAACATAACAATGTAAGACAGATGGGAGAAATAGTCTGTTTTAATGACTGTAGTCGTCTGTTAGAACGACTGTCGCAAAACAACACCAAAACCTCTGATATCCGTTTAAAATTCCATGTTATTTAGTTCCAGCTTTTCATTGAATGGCACCTCGAATGTGTCACATTGAAAGTTCCAACTTCCATGATTAATGTACCGCCTTATTTTGTATACATCTGTAGGTGTTAATTCAAAATTTCAACATTATTATGTTTAAAAGATGAATTCTGTTTAAACCGGCGCAAAGGGAGCACTTGCACTTACAAAAGCAGCCTTTGGCACTCATGTGTATTTATGTTTCGGTTTTGCAGTTTCAGGCGTTTTTTGGTGATTGGGGGGGGGGGGATAAGATTTCTGTTAAGAAAATCATTAAAATACGATTTTCAATTTATTTCATAGTATATTTCTTAACTATCTTTGCATATATTTCTGTTTAAAGTGCCCAAGCTCATTTATGTAAGAAATTCAATTGATATGTTTTTAGACATTTAAACCTCAGTGGAGTCCCTTTAACTGCCTTTTTTATTTTATAACTCGGCCATGGTTTCCCATGTTTGAAAATACAATGTAATTGTAAGTACATCTAAATGAAATATAATAATACTATACATAATGAAGAAAGAAAGTTCTACAAAGAAGAATTTCAATTTGAATTTCACTCCATATCAATTTTGAGTTTATCATCATAAAACAAATATTGAGGACAGTTGTGTAGGGGAAGAAGTTAAAACAACCAAAAATAACTTAAAAATTCTGAAAAAAAAAAAATCTTAAATTTCAGACTATAAAATGAAATTTCAGACTGGCCTTTTCTCAAGTTTAGAAATTAAAGTCCCCAGTAAAATGCAATTGTCGCACAGTCATGACGGGGTTTATGATAAAAATGCAGCAAGATGGGAATTTAGTGACCGTAATTTAAACGTAGATTAACATAACAATGTAAGACAGATGGGAGAAATAGTCTGTTTTAATGACTGTAGTCGTCTGTTAGAACGACTGTCGCAAAACAACACCAAAACCTCTGATATCCGTTTAAAATTCCATGTTATTTAGTTCCAGCTTTTCATTGAATGGCACCTCGAATGTGTCGAATTAATAAACCGCCTTATTTTGTATACATCTGTAGGTGTTAATTCAAAATTTCAACATTATTATCTTTAAAAGATGAATTCTGTTTAAACCGGCGCAAAGGGAGCACTTGCACTTACAAAAGCAGCCTTTGGCACTCATGTGTATTTATGTTTCGGTTTTGCAGTTTCAGGCGTTTTTTGGTGATTGGGGGGGTGGGGGGTGGATAAGATTTCTGTTTTGTTTACATTCCTTGCTTGCCGAACCTTGTATTGATAATCATTATCTGTTTTTTACAATTTGGTATACATGTATAAAATATGATAAACAAGATCAACAAGAGCCGGTTGAACCGGCCGATGCTCCCCGAATAGGTTTTGGACACAGGAAGGTATACCTCTTGTAGTGTCAGAGTAATGTCACAGACAAAGTTCAAAGTGTAAAAATAACCCAAATGTTGTGCACAACACATTGTCTCAATATGGTGATCATTTTTGTGAAATAGTTGTAACATCATTTTGCTGCAAGGTCATGCTGTGACCTTGACCTTCAAGGTAGCAACCCAAATGTTGCATGCGACACGTGGATTTAATATGGTGATCATCTCTGTGGAATAGTTGTTAAATCCGACTTCAAGTACATGTAATGAAGTTATGGGCCAGACACGATTTTGCTGCAAGGTTATGCTGTGACCTTGACCTTCAAGGTGGCGACCCAAATGTTGCGCCTGACACATTGTCTCATTATGGTGATCATTTCTGTGAAATAGTTGTAAAATCGGACTTCAAATAATGAAGTTATGTGCCGGACACGATTTTGCTGCAAGGTCATGCTGTGACCTTGACCTTCAAGGAAGCAACCCAAATGTTGCCTGTGACACATCGTCTCAATATGGTGATCATTTTTGTGAAATATTTTTAAAATCCGACTTCAAATAATGAAGTTATGGGCCAGACACGATTTTGCTGCAAGGTCATGCTGTGACCTTGACCTTCAAGGTAGCGACCCAAATGTTGTGCATGGCACGTCATCTTAATATGATGATCATTTCTGTGAAATATTTTTAAAATCCGACTTCAAATAACGAAGTTATGGACCGGACACGATTTTGCTGCAAGGTCATGCTGTGACCTTGACCTTCAAGGAAGCGAGCCAAATGTTGCGCGCGACACGGCCTCTCAATATGGTGATCATTTCTGTGAAATATTTTTAAAATCCGACTTCAATTAATGAAGTTATGGACCGGACACGATTTTGCTGCAAGGTCATGCTGTGACCTTGACCTTCAAGGTAGCGAGCCAAATGTTGCGCGCGACACGTCGTCACAATATGGTGATCATTTCTGTGAAATAGTTTTAAAATCTGACTTCAAATAACAAAGTTATGGGCCGGACACGAATTTAGGACGTACGTACGGACGGACGGACTGACGGACGGACGGACAACCCGACGACCATATGCTCCCCCGAAATTTTTCGGGGAGCATAACAAGGAAAGGCGGCGTTCAATGAACGCAACCCCACACGACCCAGCAACAAGAATTAGCGAAAAGGAGCTCAGGAGGATCCCAAACAAGAACAGGACAGGGCGCAAGGGAGAGCACGGTCAGGCTTATCACTAAAATGATACATATGAAGAAATAATAGTAACCAACAAGGAATTCAAATAAAACAAATAAATTAATGATTAATAGGCCCACTAAGTAAACGGGCACAGGGGAAGGGGATAGGAAATTCGGGAAAGGGTGGGGACGAAATAAAGAAATAAAACTTGGGGCAAAAGGGGAGATACTTACCATAGACAAAACAACAACTTGAACAAGGGACACAAACATAAGTGTCACCAAAACAGTATGAAACAACAAGACATACACCTTATACATGTATAAGTCTCTTAATCTGTTCATTTGAAAATTCTTATCTTCTCATTTCTCAATGACTTTTTTGAATATCCTCTACTTAAAATTTATTTCAATTAAAATATGTGACCCTTCCCTTATAGTTACAACAGCATATGGTTGGATCACAATAAAGTTCCTTTTTAGTAAATTAACTAGAACTATCGCTGAATGCGATTCATACCCCCACCAATGTCCTTGACAGAAGACAACTTGGAAAGGTGGTTAAGGGAATAACTTAAGTGACACAAATACATAAAAAGAAATTATCTCTGGTGAAAAAAAGACTAATTGTACAAGTAATAGTAAAAATATCTATTATCAAATCATGTTCGAAACAGTTACAAATAACCTTTCATTTCCCCAATATACTAAACTTTTTATAAGTCAATTTTTGACCTTCAAGTGTGGCCTTGACCTTCAGCTGGCACAAGGGTAAGATGGGTTCTGCACATCGCCCAATTGGAGTGAATATTTGCAAGGGGCAGGACGTGAAGTGGTTGCACACTTGGTTCAAGCGAGCGAATTGGTTGCAAACTTGACAAAATGGCGAAAACGGCGTGATTTTTTGAAACGGGTGAACGAGTTTTTGCCAGGCAAGTGGGTTTCTTTGTTATTTTGAAGTTCATTAGTATGTCTATTCCATAATCCAATATATATGCCACACTCGGTTAAAGGTTTCAGCATCCTAGATTCTGTTTTGACGAAGTTATTGAAGATATAAACTGATCATGTAGATATTTTGAAATTTGACATATGACAGTTCTGGCCGGTTTTTCTCCTAATTTATTCAAATTTGGAAGTTTTTAACTGCATTTAACAATAACAAAATATGAGTCTGTCAATGCTGTACAAACGGTTTAGTTCGCAAGTCCGAAGATAACGTTCAATACACAAAAATATCTTGTTCAAGCACATTTTGGTTGCAGACTTATACTTCAAGCATTTTTGGTTGCAAACTTTTGTTATATAGATAGATATATAACACAATACAATGTATGCCAAATTAAAGCTCAGTTGTGTTTATCTTCATCATTTTTTCTCCTCGATATACTCCTTTTCTTTTTACAAAGTCTTAGGACTTTTTTTTATATCTTGGCATGACTAACTGTAAAGGAAAAGAAGAAAAAATAGCAACAAACAGCTTTCATTATTGTTCTTTTTTGAGATTTGAAATAAATTTGATTATATAGTAGATAAAAACTATATTAACATTGACACAAGGGCATTATTCACATGTTTCTTTAAATTGTTCCTTATTATTGACCAACCGAAATTTTTTCCAAATTCCCTAACTCGAACAATGACTTTAAGTAGTTTTGTCACATAACAGTTAATGTAAATAACCAATCGTATATCATTTATATTATGATCTAATAATCAAAATCATCTTTAGAATACCAATTGACATATGATGTACATCAAATCCGAAATATTGTAAACAAGCATGTACGTCATTTTAACTTTTGGTTTGTAAAAACATTTTAAGTACATGTCTAAAGCAACTGCTGATCTTTACATACGAAACAAACAAATTAAAATTTCTTGTGGTTTTGATAAACTTTGGACATTTTGCCGAATAACATCGTATGTGTGCACATGTCCTTATGTTTATGATGAAAATAATTCACTTAAATACAACAGGACTCTCACATGTATACATTTGTTTTGTATGTAGTTTTCATTTGCATTTTACATATGATGACATATTTTAGAATTGAAGTATCAATAAATATTTTTCTATATGCTATTATTTTGTTTGCAACCTTTTACTGATGATTATAGTATTGAACTGAGAACCATGTAATTTGAAACATAAAGTGAATAATTGTTGTAAAAGAAGAAAGTATAAATAACGTTTATAACAAAAAGAAGTAACAGAACATAAATGTCAATAATTGCCATTGAAAATAGGTTAATAGATATAACCTTCTACACTCCTTTTGCAAAGTTTTACTATGGATTTCAATAGAATAAGAATAAGTTTGCAACCAAAAATGCTTGAAGTATAAGTCTGCAACCAAAATGTGCTTGAACAAGATATTTTTGTGTATTGAACGTTATCTTCGGACTTGCGAACTAAACCGTTTGTACAGCATTGACAGAAACATATTTTGTTATTGTTAAATGCAGTTAAAAACTTCCAAATTTGAATAAATTAGGAGAAAAACCGGCCAGAACTGTCATATGTCAAATTTCAAAATATCTACATGATCAGTTTATATCTTCAATAACTTCGTCAAAACAGAATCTAGGATGCTGAAACCTTAAACCGAGTGTGGCATATATATTGCATTATGGAATAGACATACTAATGAACTTCAAAATAACAAAGAAACCCACTTGCCTGGCAAAAATTCGTTCACCGTTTCAAAAAATCACGCCGTTTTCGCCATTTTGTCAAGTTTGCAACCAATTCGCTCGCTTGAACCAAGTGTGCAACCACTTCACGTCCTGCCCCTTGATTTGAGTAAAGTTTGAAGAAAATCCTTCCATTAGTATAGAATTTATAGAGCGGACACAACATATTGTCTAGTATTGATTGTATGTAAATTTAAAGACTTAAAAAGGGGCATAACTTTGTCAAAATCCAATACAGAGTTATGAAACTTGACCTGCATATCGTAATTGTGACACCTCATATATCTTTTAAGTTTCAAGCAAATACCTATGCTAGGTTCCGAAATATTCAAGAACATGTTTTAATCTAAGAACATTTTCTAAGTCAATTTTTGACCTTCAAGTCTGACCTTGACCTTTAGCCTGCACAAAGGTGACATGGATTCTGCACATAACCTTGTTTAGGTGAACATTTGAGAAAAGTTTGAAGAAAATTCTTCCATTAGTATAGGATTTATAGAGCGGACACAACATATTGTCTAATATGTGATTGTATGTAAATTTGAAGATTAAAAAGGGGCATAACTTTGTTAAAATGCAATACAGAGTTATGAAACTTGACCAGCATATCTTAATTGTGACAACTTCATTTATATTTTAAGTTTCAAGCAAATACCTTTCCTAGATTCAGAAATATTCAGATAAATGTTAAAATTAAAGAACATTTTCTAAGTCAATTTTTGACCTTCAAGTGTGACCTTGACCTTAAGCCGGCAAAAGAGTGACATGGGTTCTGCACATAACCTTGTTGAGGTGAACATTTGAGCCAAGTTTGAAGAAAATCTTTCAATAAGTGTAGGACTTACAGAGCGGACACGACATACTGTGTAATATTTGATTGTTTGATATTTGACCTTCAATTGTGACCTTGACCTTGAGCTGACACATGGGCAACATGGGTTCTGCACATCCCATTGTTGAAATGAACATTTGAGCCAAGTTTGAAGAAAATCTTTCAATTAGTGTAGGACTTACAGAGCGGACACGACATATTGTGTAATATTTGATTGTTTGATATTTGACCTTCAATTGTGACCTTGACCTTAAAATGACACATAGGCAACATGAGTTCTGCACATCCCCTTCTTGAGGTGAACATTTTAGCCAAGTTTGAAGAAAATCTTTCAATTATTGTAGGACCTACAGAGCGGACACGACATACTGTCTAATATATGATTGTGTTTGATATTTGACCTTCAATTGTGACCTTGACCTTGAGCTGACACATGGGCAACATGGGTTCTGCACATCCCCTTGCTGAGGTGAACATTTGAGCCAAGTTTGAAGAAAATCCTTCAAGTGGTATAGGAGTTATAGAGCGGACACGAAAATGGAGACGGACGGACCGACCGACCGACCGACCGACCGACCGACGCGACAAAGCGAATCCATTATAGCCCCCCCCACATTTTGTGGTGGGGGTATAATAACGTATGTCAAGAAGACATTTATCAGTAGCTTTAATGTGGTATTATATATCATCGATGAAATAGAACTCTTGAAATATTATTTGTACAAGTACTGAATTATTTGAAGTGTATTTCAAATAGTTTCCTTCCATAGTTCTTTTACGTTCTTAATTGTCATATAAATATGCATGTATAAATGAAGTCAGTATTTTATCCGAGAGTCACATTGGCAGTCATTAGCAGTAAACAAGAAGGCAAACCACCTATTGATAAATGTTGAGTACATGTACAAAAATATTTAGAAAATATTAAACAACAGTACATGTACGGAGCCTATTTGCAACCGTTAAACACATTGGTACTTTTAAATTATTAAAAAATAATGAATAGATTTATTTCCCCGATATTTTTTTTTAATTTAATCTTCATGTGTAACCCACACTTACATGCTAGACACACTGGTAGCTACTACCAGCTTTCATGGAATCAATTTTTTACGATGATGTCATAACATGTTTGCCGAAGATATTGTAGGCAGTACAAATTTGAAATAAATCGCATGTATGCGTTAAGACCGATACAATCTAATATTTTTTCTTGGAGAAGTTAGTACTAAAAATTATATTTTATTGATTTTTAGAGGACAATGAAGTTACTTTCAGGTTTAAGCAATAAAAATCAGTCTAAACTATCGATAGTGTTGCTGGTAGCTTTTCTGTGCGTAAAAATGACAGGTAAAACTAGGCATAACAGTTTGACAGTAAGAAAAAAAGTCTGTAAAAATGAGTCAAACCGTTCACGCCGAATTAATTAGGCTAGGTATTGTAAAGTCTTACACAGTGGTATACAGACCTGTGTATAAATATTTGTATATGTCTTTGAGTGGATAAAGCAGAAATATATGTGAACCATATCAAGCCTTGGTTTTATGTAAACCCCCAATCTGCTAGATGAAGATAATCCAAACACTTGACAAACCAAGGTGTAGCACCAAAAGATGCGTCAAACATGTACTGTATACTGTTTATACTTACACTGGCTACTGTACTGGTCGGAGACCATCAACCGGACACTTTTGGAACATTTTTCCGTACAGATTTCATAATTTTTAACCTAGAGATAAAAAAATTTGACACAGTTCAGCTAGGTTCTTCTCTTAACTAACAAACTAGTTTGTTTATTTCTGATTGTATTGACACTTATATCATAGGCTCGACAAGGAGGGTATCAAAATTACCTACATTGTCTACACTACAGTACCATGTGTCCGGACAGATATGTACATGATGTGATTTAATTCAGATAAAAGCTTGGGTGTTTTGATTTTTGATTTGTAACATGTATGCTATTCAAAATGTCAGCAACAAATGCTAAAGTTTTGGATATTCTATTATTCATTCTGCAAATGATTATAGCTGGTATATGAGGTCAGGCATTGCTTTCATGACCCCCGAATTTCAACGTCAACATTCTTGAAATAGACATTAAAATATTACCATTTACGGAGGTTGAAATAAATTTATTTACTTAATTTTAAAAGAAACATGCACTTATTGTTGATAAAAAAGTGACTGACAACCACTGAACAAAGAAAATATTAAATTAAGCATTTTCGGGGCCGTCTGGGTTTGGTGGTTGTCCGGTTTTGGTGGTCCCCAACCATTACTGGCATGCGAGCAGTTCCCGTACAGAAGCAGTACCCGTATTTTTCATTTAAACGCTTGATTTTTACTTGCATTCTTCAAAAATTCATTTCAAATCAAGCAGATACATAAACGAGACAAAATCTAAGTGTCAGTTCGGCAGTTCGTATATATAAAGTCTCATTTTAAATCACTTTCACCTGTGCGTCGTCAAAACGTGACCTTGTTTTCCCTGGGGGATTCCGTCCTTGCGCGCATGCGCAAAAATACTTACACGTGAGGCTTGTTAAAGGGTTTTCCACATACCACCTGTTTACAAATAAGTAGGCAATGTGATGAAAACTTATTTAATTATCAGAATGTTGACCAATATTACTATATATAATAATTTTATGGCTTTGATGCGTAAAATATCATGCATACAACTTTACAAGCATGCTATTGCATGTGAATGCGTTGGGGTAACGGTACCGGGTAAAAGATACCCGCGTTTAGTCTACACTCTATTTCCTGAATTACATCTATTTATCTCTTAGATAATGGTCTGTTCAACAATTGTAAATGAAAAATAGGTCAGATATAATAAAATTGTATAATTATAATGAGTTAGATTTTATGTACGGGAACTACTTCTCTTCATACAAAATAATGGATAATTTCGGTACCCCATATGAGGCCTCATAAGTAAGGGTTATTCTATGTTTAGAACATGATGGAATTTCCATGATTTGTGTGACGAGCCGAATATTGATGTGTAACATTCAAATTTTGGTGAGTGAGCATAATAAAAAATAATGTTTACGTAAATATGATTTTTGTACGGGAACTGCTTGCATGCAGTACAGTACAGTATAAAATAAAGAAAGTAGCCGAAAAGACGAGCCTGGGTCGAAACGTCTAGGAAGGCCGAAACGACCTGATACACAACAGCAGGCCTATCAAATTTGATATGGGGATTATTTTTCACAAGAACTCAATAAATGAGTTGAACAAACGATTACCACAAACCTTATAACCATACACACCTGGTACTTGTCCTTAAACATCTTTAAATCTCAACGGTTCACCATAACTGGCATAAGATGATACACTGGAAAAATTGTGCAAGTTTATGCAAACTGAACCTAACCCAGCATGCTACAGAACTACACACAGTTCCTGGAGAAAATCATATTCTATAAAACTGTGTGTTTAAATTTTCAGTTAAAATTAGAAATCAGCAGAGCAAAGTATGAGTAAATACTAAATTTTATTTTCAAAAACAAAACAAAATCTGCTTTAGTCAGCCATATTTGTTTATTCGAGACGGGTAACCCAAAGAAATGTATTAAATAAAAAAGATCTATTAAACGCGGAAAGTTCTTATCATACGCGTATCCATTACAAAGGGCCTACAGTATACAGTAGTAGAGGATATTCAAGTTTTTCAATAAAATCATGATTTATTTTCATCGAGCGGTATGAAAATAAACATTTTATGAGTGGCGGTATCCTGTATTGAATTTTTTGTTTATTTTATACATTTTTATCTTTTACAGTAGCTCTACTGTACAGTAGACATTATTATTTGAAAGACTTTTAGTTTATATTATTTCACACATTACTGTACATGTCCCTCTCCTTTCGCCTCCCTTTTGTCCACTCCAGGTTTTTTTGGTGCCTTCTGGGTGCCCTACTTGGATGTGTCAGGGGGGAGGGGGGTTGGGGCTGCGTCCTGTGAACTTGTTGATCTAAAGTTATTCTTGTTTTTTTCCCCGTCTTAAATTCTATGTATTGACAGTACTTAGTCCGGCAAATTACATAATTATTGTACCAGTGAAAATACAGAAAATAGTTTTCACTGCAGAGAAAATACGGAAAATTAAAATACACATTTTATTTTATCAATATTTCTGAATATTTCTTTTATAAATATATACAGTAGGCCCTTCCTTGTTATTCTTGTTTTTCATATTTTGAAATTGGAATTATTTAAAACTAAAAAAAAAAAATCACCAAAAAAAAAAACACCTCATTTATTAAAGCAGACTCGTTCTGTTTGTCCAACTTTAATTTAACGACGCAATTCTTATCAAAAATCATTCAAGAATTTTTCGATTTAAGAAAAAATAAACAAGAGGAATCGGACATGCGAACACAAATACTGTAAACAGTCTGATTTTTAATGACGTAGATCTATTAATGACGTCAATTTTACGTTACTGTTGCTATTGACGTCCATTAGCTTACGCTTAAGTAGGTTGAAAACATATATTCCTTGGCGTCAATTAATTTTGATAACACTAATTAAAGCAATACTGGGACACTAGCCTGCGCAAACATCTTATCCGGGTGAGAGATGTTAAATATCATTTGTTTTTCGGCATTGGAATGAATACCGGGTTTCTTTACCAAAGGGAAGTTGACTTCTGTAAGTTTTTTCTATGCCTTCTTTATTTTGGTGCAGATCTATATTATTATGAGAAACAACTTTATCTTATTAAGATAATATAATGATAATATTAAGCTATCATTAATTTTTATTTACAGAGAACATACTTTCCACTAAAACAAATAAGTATTCTTTTAAGTGTTGGCCGACTTTAACGACTTTAAACCTTTAAAGTGTGATTTTTAAAGGTATTTTATGTTATTAATAGAATATATCATTTACAAAAAGCTATTGTAACATATTTTTGTATTTACTGTCGTGTTGTATTATCATGAAATTGTTATTTTTTTAATTATACAGTTTTAATGAAATACCAGTCCCGGCAGTTTATGATGATTATTAAAGTTTTTTGAAAACATTGGTCTAATGACCCAATTCATTAGGTGGCGGTGGCGGTAGCGGTAGCGGTAGCGGTAGCGGTAGCAGTAGCAGTAGTAGTAGTAGTAGAAGTAGTAGTAGTAATAATAATAATAATAATAATAATAATTATAATAACTTTATTTTGAGAGTAGGTGACATAATTAATAAACATACAACTTATTTCCAATACGGCCTTCTATACATACATGTATATAAACAGAAATCAGAAATAACAATAAACAGCAACGACAAACACTCTTACAAAATACATAGCATTTTTGTGGATTATAAATGATAAATTATGGAAATTAGTATCTTAACTTCGTATGCACATACAATCATAAAACAATGTTAACAAACAAACAAAGCGCTATAGAGAGCTATAGAGGGTTATTTCTGTTAAAATTCAGTTTTTAGCGCTTTAAGCTGTGTTTTTTTATTAAATAATCCTTTAGTTTTCCATTGATAGATGACAATTTACTTCGTAGTTTTATGTCAGTTGGGAATGTTTTCCATAAATGTGCCGCTTTGTATGTAAATGTTTGTTCATATAATTTGTCCGTGGCATGAAGTGAATAAGATCATTATTCGCTGAAGAGCGAAGATTATATCTATCATTATTAGAAAAAAACTAGTAGTTCTAAGAGGAGGATATTTTTTCGTTTGAGTGAAATGTGGAATATATTTTCACTCAACATGATAAAATGCCACATATTTTCATGTTGAGTGAAAATAAATACCATATTTCACGAAAAAAGAAAAAAAAACCTTTAAATTATTTAATTTCATTATCAAAGAAAAAATGGTTACGATGCGTCTTGTTTTGCACGCTATGTTTGGCGCTACATTGTGACGTCACGTAAACAACTCTTTTGAATAAAAGGTATTGGTGTTCGGATTTATTATCTTTATTAGACCATTTTCTATAATTTTAGATAGTTTTCAATACAAAATTCAGCAAAAAGTTGTTATTTATTTATATTAAGAGGATATTTTTTCGTTTGAGTGAAATATTGAATATATTTTCACATT
The DNA here is from genome assembly GCF_026571515.1 of Ruditapes philippinarum. Classification (NCBI taxonomy): domain Eukaryota; kingdom Metazoa; phylum Mollusca; class Bivalvia; order Venerida; family Veneridae; genus Ruditapes; species Ruditapes philippinarum. The sequence goes on along the minus strand of NW_026857125.1, from coordinate 190,305 downwards.
TTATCATGTTGAGTGAAAATATATACCATATATTACACGAAAAAAAGAAAAAAATAACATTTTTATTTAATTTCATTATCAAAGAAAAATGGTTCTGAACCACTTTGTTTGCTGCAATTGTACAGCGCGCAGTAATATATTATTTATAGATGCGTCTTGTTTTGCACGCGATATTTGGCGCTACATTGTGACGTCACGTAAACAACACTTTAAATGTTTGTACAGAGTTAATGTTGGTATTGGTGTTCGGATTTATTTTCTTAGACCATTTTCTATCATTGTAGATAGTTTTCAAAACAAAATTCAACAAAAGTTGTTTTTTGTTACAAAATGGCGAAAGAAGTCCCTTAAAATAAATATAAGTTTTGACTCCGCCCACTTTCATATTTATATTTCATATTTATTTTTTACAAATATGAAATATATTTGACTGGTATAGCACCATATTTCATGGGTAAAATTAAGTAATAAGAGGACATTTTTTCTTTTGAGTGAAATATGGAATATATTTTCACGAAACATGATAAAATGCCACATATTTTCACGAGCCGGGACGGCGAGTGAAAATATGTGGCATTTTATCATGTTGAGTGAAAATATATACCATATTCCACGAAAAACGAAAAAATAACCTTTTTATTTAATTTCATTATCAAAGAAAAATGGTTACGAACCCCATTGCTTGCTACGCAGTAATGCAAGTAGTGCGCAGTAATATATTATTGCGTCTTGTTTTGCACGCGATAAATGGCGCTGCATTGTGACGTCACGTAAACAACTCTTTAAACGTCTGTACAGCCTTAATAACAGAATTAAAGATATTGGTGTTCGGATTTATTTTCTTAGTTAGACCATTTTCTATCATTCTAGATAGTTTTCAAAGCAAAATTCAACAAAAAATTGTTTCGTATTTATCAGATTTTTCAAACAAAATGGCGAAAGAAGTCTCTCAAAATAAATATGAGTTTTGACTCCGCCCACTTTCATATTTATATTTCATATTTTTTTAAAATAAATATGAAATATATTTGACTGATATAGCACCATATTTTATGGGTAAAATTAAATAAAGCACCATATTTCATGGGTAAAATTAAATAAAGCACCATATTTCATGAGTAAATTTTAAAAAAAAATGGTGCCAGATTATGTTCACGTTTAAAAACCAATAAGGCCATGTAATTGCATCTGTTTTCAAAAGTAACCAGATTTTGGGTATTGAATACACTTTTTGTTACATGCTGTTTCAGAATTATCCGAAGTGCCCTCTTTTGTATGTTGTATATTTTTTCGGTATCAGATTTGCAGTTTTATCCCCATATAGTATTGCAGTAGTCCATTGTTGACATTATGCAGTATAGTATAACATTTTCATATCATCTGTCAAAAAAATATGAAATTCGTTTTAAAAGTGCATTTTTGAATTGAGTTTATTTATTACATTATGAACTTGAGTATGCCATGCTAATTTAGTATCAACACATATCCCGAGAATATTTTGACTTGATACGTTTTCTAATATAGTGTCATTTATAGCAAGTTCGAGGTTTCTAGCCCGCTTAGTTTTGAATTTTGATACACTTAGTTTTTACTGGGTGCAAGATATATTATTATTTATAACCATTTGTTGACCAAGTAAAGACTTTTTTGGAGTTCTTTTTCAATAACGAGACTATCAGTATCGGATTGTGGAGTCATCAGCGTACATGTCAATGGTAATAGAATCTGACATTAATGCCATGTCATTAATTATTATATATAAGAAATAGCAAGAGTCCTAGTATTGAGCGTATTGAGCCTTGTGGAACTGTGTAATTTGTAAATTGATAATTCCTGTACATATAAGAAGAATAAACAGGCTATGGTATTTTTTTATTCAAAGCGTAATCTCATTATAATCATGCATTTCATTATAATCATTCATTTGCTAATTTTAGTTGCTAAATTTGTTCAAATGTCAGCCAATGAAGCCGTACAATGAAATACAAAAATGTAGCAATGCTAGTTGCACTTGCATCTTATAATAAAACAGATCGAACAGATCATTATTTTATTTTGACTTGTACATAATCACACATAGTGTGATAATTCATTGTTAGAAATGCATAAACAATACATTTTCAATACTTTTTTCACTGAATTGAAACAATCTTTAAAGACAATGTCACGTTACATTTTAATGACGTTATAGTTAAAAAATAATATATCCCAAACTGTGATTTTATCGCTCAATAACATCACTGTTTGGAGTTCGGATGCGCATCATTATATCACTCGGGCTACGCCCTCGTGATATAACTCCTCGCATCCGAACTCCAAACAGTGATGTTATCCAGCGATAAAATCACCGATTTGGATATATTATTTCGATTCTAGATAACACGACGTAAACAAATAAATGCTGCCGTACCTGCTATTAAACAAAATTGCGCCTGATTTGTTTCCGTACTTATTGTTTGCGCGTCGGATTTTATAGTGGTTACGTCACATGTATAATGATTACGTCACATGTCTAAATATAGAACGTCAAACAGTGACTCTATGTATAGGTTAGAGTGCATATTGGTTGTTCTTCGTAAATAAGAAAGCTAAAAAGGAGCGGAGCTTGCGAAGCGACTGTAGCTTTCTTATTTACGAAGAACATCCAATATGCACTCTAACCGGCTTAGTGCTCCGCCCACTTGCGTTTTATAATATAAAACGTCCAGTTTATATAAAATCTGTTCTATTAAGATTTGAAACCTGAAAATATGAAAAATCCTCGTCGGTGATTGGCTTAAAAATAATGGCGAGCACTAATTAATGCATATTCTAACACGACCCGCATTTTTCCCTATTGAACATAGAAGAACAGAAAGTGTGTGTTATTATGCAACAGATGCACAGTTTGACGTTCTATATTTAGACATGTGACGTAATCATTATACACGTGACGTAACCACTAAAAATCCGACGCGCTGAAAATAAGCTCGGAAACAAATCAGGCGCAATTTTGCTTAACTATCAAGTACCGCAACATTTATTTGTTAATGTCGTGTTAGAATCGAAATAATATATCCAAATCAGTGATTTTATCGCTTGATAACATCACTGTTTGTCGTTCGGACGCGCATCATAATATCACTCGGGCTACGCCCTCGTGATATAATTCCTCGCATCCGAACTCCAAACAGTGATGTTATTGAGCGATAAAATCACTGTTTGGGATATATTATTTCTTAAATAACACACACTTTCGGTTCTTCTATGTTCAATAGGGAAAAATGTGGGTCGTGTTAGAATAATTATTTTAGAACGTTATTTCAAATAACAAAACAAATTATATAAATCTACACGTAACATAATATTACATGGTATATTTTGGGAACACTTTTAGAATCTGTCCGTAGGCTAGCAAATTCCATGTTTTAAAATCCTTTCCGTAACCCCATTTCATATACCCATAACACTAACCCTAACCCTAGAAGTAATCTGAGTGATATTGTTGAGAAACATAAAATATTGATGATAAAATAATATAGTGGGTAAAATCAAAATGTTAAAGGGACTCCACTGGGCTTTTTTGACATGAAGAGACTGCAAATAAGTTTCCAAGATTGATGTTGTCGAGACAAATAACCTGTGCGCAAAATTTCAATCATTCGCTCACTTTGTTTTTCCAGAATAATTATTCTAATTGTGAATTGGAAAGCGTTGCAACGCTTTTCACTCAAATTGTGCATATAATAGCACAAAAAATATGATTTTCAAAATATTTCTGAGCATAATTTCCCATTTCAGTTTTAAGTGCCCCAGCTGATCTTTGTAAGAAATTCAAATTTTATGATATTAGGTTTTTGGAACTCAGTTGAGCTCCTTTAAAAAATAGCTGCGGACAGATTTTAAAGTCTAGCTATTTTTGTTGTATAACTAAGCAATACATATTCGCGTTGAGTCTGTCGATGAATGCAAAGTTCTGCTTTTAAAAACTGTTTTACAGATAATTTGTTCAATGTTGGAAATTACTATAAAAAAAAACCAGATACTATAACATATATACATGTATAGCATAGTCGTACGTGATATGGGTCTAGAATATAAGTTTTGGGGAATTACATGTAATATGATCAGCTTTCGTGAGAACTCGAAGAACGTTTTATGGAATCACTTATAGACGCAAACACCAGTTTGTGTTTTTTTCTACACAAGATCGCTCTTGAAAGACACGCTCTTCTATATAACATAACTGAAAATAAATAGCCGTTGTTGTAACTGTGACAAAATTGTAAAAGAGTCTGCTACTCAACCCAGAGATCATGAGTGCTCTGGCCTTGACTAAAAGTCTGATTATTTTCCCTCTTGTACCATTAATGTCAAAAAGTCGATTTGAACAAAGCGGCAATCAATTTATATATGCTATAATTACTGGTTTCATTTCAAGATGTTTAACCTTTTATTGCATGAGCATATTTTGAAAAATGGCTGTTTTCATTGAAAAGCTTCTTGTTACAAGTTCAAACTGATATGGCACTATAAAAATGCTTCAATACTGATCAAATTTGGCACAAATGTTGACTGGACCATAGCCTTTATAACAGCTTTCATGTTACCATGGCAACGGGGGTCGTCTCAAGATTGCAAAAAATCACTATTATGAGTTGTTCAATCCATCAAATCTGGTTTCAAAGTGATGTAACTTCTCAATGGATTGAGATAGGGTAAAAGGCTTTTCAGCGTTAATTGCATGTTACCGTAAGATCGATCTGATCCATTTTTAGCCTCTTACAAGTCAAAATTGTCTTGGCGATGGGGGTGGGCTACTTGCTTAGTGACTGCTAGTGACTGCTTTTAGCGGCCTTGCGTTTTGAACGTTTATAACATTAATAAGTAAATAAACGTCATTGTTTGCCTTTCAGCGTCTAGATGAGCATGACGAACCACTTGTGGACGTCAGAGTGTAACAAAGTGAATGTACGATTCACAAGTCACCATGATGTAAGCAATGAAAATGACGTAGTTGGCGTCATTGGATCATGCAAAACCCTAGGTAACTGGGAGCCAGAAAGTGCTTTATTGTTGGAGAGACGTGGTGTTAAAGGATGCTGGAGTTCACTGGTGAGATTACCACTATCCCAATATTTTGAATGGAAATTAATTGTTATAGATAGGCTAACGCGTGAAATCCAGAATTGGGAAGAATATCCAAACAGGTGGCATTGGATTGACAGAGGTCCTGTTGAAATAATAGCAGGATGGAATAGCAAAGAAATTACCCGATGTAGTTCATGTAGATGTTTAGTTGGACTCTGTTGTTGTACAACAATTTATTCAAATCTGATGCCACCAGAAGGTTTAGTAAACGTCACATTTAAAGTTATTCATAGCATCGATGACGTAAATGAAACGATAGCTCTTGTAGGATCATCAAAATTTCTTGGAGACTGGGATCCGACATATTCCCGGTTGTTTTCAGCGCAACATAATCCGGTATTAACCATCCAGTTACCCGTTAACACATGTTTCCAGTGGAAGTTAGCAATTCTTAACAGTCAACACAGAAAGGTGCTACATTGGGAAGAAATCAAACATCGTTCACTCAGTGTACAAACGTGCCCTGTGGAAGTTGGCGTGACTTGGGGCAAAACCGCTGAAATCGGCTACAGGTGTTTCTGGTTAGATCCAGATTGGGTTGTTGCACCATGTCCATGTGGTAGACGATACTGTAATAATAGAGACATCAAAGGGGATGCACGCAAAGTAAAAGACCTTCTGGATGTATTTGATAATACGACTAAAGTAATAAGCGATAATCGAAAACTCAAATCTGCTACAAGCGTAACATATGTCACACATGAAGAAACAGTTAAGACTATGAAAGAAAACTATGACCTTTTATATTCAGAAACAGATCAGCAAGATGGTATTACGTCATCTCTTTATAGACTGGAAATAGCTAAAGATGGTGATTCTCAAGAACAAATGAAGATGAACTTGACTGAGAAAAATATAAACAACAAAATAGAGAATTTAGGAACAGAGAAAAGCAAAGATGATGGTTTCCATCAAGAAACTCCACATTCAAACAAAAAAGCATGCGCAAAATATGTTACGATGTCATCCAATCAAACAAGTTCACTATCAACTGTAAACTCTGTTGAACCAAAAAGATTTACATCAGAAGTGGGCACCGACACTGTTCTTTTATCGCAGCTGGTGTCTTTACCTGAGAAATGTTCAACCGATTGTGATTCAACACAATCAAATAAGTCTTTCTTAGATAACACATTGGTTGAAAGAGATCTAACTAAGTCAGAAAATATGGAGGAAATTACCGATATTGTAGTATCAGACACTGATAATTCATTAACAACTATTAGTTCAATCAATAGCGATTCATCACAAGCAGAAAATGTTTCAATAACAAGTTGTTCAGCTGATAGTGAATCATTACAGACAGACAACTTGTTATTAAAGAACTATGCAGAGGATACTTATTTGTTTCACGGAGAAATGTTAAATGTTGCCCAAACCAAGAACGAAGTACTGAAAACGATCAGCTCCAACGGCGATTCGCTTGCAAATGAACAGCACAAGAAAATTTCCAGTATATCAGTAGTTGAAAAGAAAACTGTTAAGTTAGTCAGTTTCAATAACTTATTAAAGGGTGATATAAACATATCAAATGAACCTCTCAATACTGACAATCATGAGACTGAATACGTACCAGAGAGCACAACTGAGAAATTACTTTGCAGTGATAATATGACAGTGATAACGCAACTGCAAGATTTGTCACAACTTGACATTGCCTTAAAAAACGAACAAAAAAGCGAAGCTGCAGAAAACAAGCAAGCGAATGAAACAGAAAGAAACAAGTTATTGGAGGAACCGGATCAGATAGAACAGTCGGGAAGCATTCTGTCACAGCCAATTGAACAAGTTGAAAATATCATTTTGGATTGTTCAGAAAATGATTCCAGTTTTGTATCAATGTCATGGATTACAGCAACATCTGCTTTAGTTGCCGTAATTGTCGGTTCATGTATTGTTGATCGTTATGTGCGCAAATAAATCATTAAAATGTTGAATTTCAATTTGCTACCGTTTCGTTCTATAATATGACGGAACTTTTAGTAAAACCTGGCTGAGCATACACTGTTAATGCTTTTAGTATGTAACAGATCATATCCTTTAATCTTTATGGTTAAAGATGTGTTTAATGTCCATTTTCGGGTATGACGTAGCTACAATATATATAGAGACAGTTTTCCTCATACGATCTGTTCATATTAACATGTCTTTGCTCTGCTGGAAATTGGCAATTATCTAACGTCACATTAATGGATGAATATTTTATTTCACTCTAAATTTGTATTAAAAAGATTATTTCAAACCTGAAAATATGAGAGAGTACACTGATTAAATTGTCAAACCACAATCCCAGGAACCTCAAGTTCCATCCCGTGCAACTAAAACAATATCTACAAACAGGTTTTCAGAGGTGATCTAAAAATATACAAGAGCCATGCTAACATGGCCATCCCCCGCCGAATGTGTTTGCTCATTGAAATAATGTACATGTATATGTAGCAGATCAGAATAATTCAATTCTAAGAGGTCTTTTGGTAATGAAAACTGATGGCTGAAGTGATTACAGATTTGAAAACTATGAAAAATAACAAAGGGTAACAACTGAAAAATAATGCAGGGTAGGTTATCATTCTTGTGTGCTGCACTCCTTCTCAATGAGATCTCTCCACCTATGATACCTCTAACACTTTTTGAGATAAGCTCCAGACAAAAAGTATGAAAAATAACAAAGGGCATTCCTCCTCAATAAGATCTATCCAGCTATGAAGTATTATGTTGACATCTCAAAGACTTTTTGAGCTATGCTCCACACAGTATGAAAAATAACAAAGGGCAATAACTCAAAAAATATGAAGGGTAGAGTTATCATTCTTTTGCACTGCACACCTCCTGAGTGAGATCTATCCACCTATAAAGTTTCATGTTGATATCTCAAAGGCTTTTTAAGTTATGCTTTGGACAAAAATTTAGTTTAAACAAGAATTTCGAACGACACATATGCCACCTTTCTAGCCCTTGACTCAAATAATTGGTAATTTTGTTACAGAAACTTTCCATAAATGGGTACATGGAAGTGTTCAATTATGGAAAAAAGAAAAATAATGAAGACTTTGTGATAAATAGTTTTCAAGATAATGAGATATTTAAGGCCCCTGTGACCTAGAACTTTGAACTAGTGACCCAAAATCAATAGGGGTCATCTTATAGGTATTACCAATCAATACTACAAATATGAAGACTTTGTGATACATAGTTTTCAAGATAATAAGCGGAAACCAAACTGACATTCAAGAACCCTGTGAACTTAAATTTGACTTATTCACCCAAAAATCAATAAGTTCACTTACTTGTGATAAAAAATCTTCAAGATAATATGCGGAAACCATTCTGACATTTAAGGCCCCTGTGACCTTGACCTTTGATCTAGTGACCCCAAAAGCAATACGGATCATCTGTTGGTTATGACAAATCACTTTGTGAAATATGAAGACTTTGTGATTATTATCTTTCAAGATAATGAGCTGAAACCATTCTACCATTCAAAGACCCTGTGACCTTGACCTTTGACCTAGTGACCACAAAATCAATAGGGGTCATCTACTAGTTATGACCAATCAATATGTGAAATATGTAGACTTTGTTATAAATAGTAACCAAGATAATAAGTCGAAATCATATTACCATTCAAGGATTCTGTGACCTTGACCTTTAACCTAATGACCCCAAAATCAATAAGGGTCATCTACCACTTATGAACAATCAATATGTGAAATATTAAGACTTTGTGATTTATACTTTTCAAGATAATCAGTGGAAACCATTCTGACATTTAAGGCCCTTGTGACCTTGATCTTTGACCTAGTGATCCCAAAATCAATAGGGGTTATTTACTAGTAATGACCAATCACTATGTGAAATATGAAGACTTTGTGATGAATACTTTTCAAGATAATCAGCGGAAACCATTTTGACATTTAAGGCCCCTGTGACCTTGACCTAGTAACCCCAAAATCAATAGGGGTCATCTACTAGTTATGACCAATGACTATGTGAAATATGAAGACTTTGTGATAAATACTTTTCAAGATAATCAGCCGAAACCATGTGGTCTACTGACGGACAGACCGACCAACAGACTGACATTAGCAAAACAATTTACCCCCTCTTCTTCGAAGGGGGGCATAAAAATAACAAAGAGCAATAACTGAAAAAAATGCAGGGTAGAGTTATCATTCTTGTGCACTGCACTCCTCCTCAATATGATCTATCCACCTATGAAGTTTAATGTTGATACCTCAAATACTTTTTGAGATATGCTCTGGACAAAAATGTCAGACGGAAGGACATAGACTATTTCTATATCCCCTTTCGGTGGGGGATAACAAGTCGTGTAGCATATATTAGGGGGCCTTCAAGGAAGATATCTTCTCATGGCTACTTATGCCAAACTATTGCATACATGTTTGTACACCTATATGGATGTCAACCTTTTTTACCTCATTGGGCTTTTACCTACATTTAGCTTTAGGCAAATGTATGCCATCAATACAGATGTATCTTCCTGGCTGCTTCAGGCCTTCTTCCCTGACTGCCAAAGGCCTATTTACCTGACTGCTAAAGGCCTACTTCCCTGGCTTATACTATACTTGTGGCATTTGGAAGTTATTTCTTCAACACGTTAAGCACCTAAACAATCAATCCAATCTGCATTATACTTATCCCAAGTTTATTTGCCTAAATAAACATAGATCATTTTGTGGAAAAAATGGACCGCAAGATCTGCAGTGAAAACAAACAAAAATAATACAAATAAATACTTTAATTGTTGACTATGACATATATTTGTTGAAATTAATCTTGAAGATATAATTAAAGACACACACACTTTACCAAGAGACCACACAAAATATAGAAAAATCATGCAAGGCATCAGGAAAAAAAAAGAAATTTGATAATGTGACAAACAGACATGCATACATGTTTGTAGAGAGACCCTCTGTAGAGTAATAACCTCTATATAACAATAGTATCAAATAATGCTAATGTAAGATATAATCTCTCTTGAATTCAGCATCATAGACTTCTTTGCTCTCTTTAATTAAACTGGAAATAATTCATGACTTTTAATCAGCCATGTATATAATAGATATATAGTTCAATAAAAACTACCACAGTACATTATTTATGAAAGGTATAAAGATCCAAAGTACCTTAGTTAACAGCAACTTTCATTATTAATAGTTAATAGGATTGGCTAAGAATATGAACAGATATAAACTTTATCCAATTACTGCCACTTTTCAATCATCCCTAGAAAAGCCTAACTTTTGGCCATATTTGTAATGTAACCTAACTACAAGCATATCTTGTGTTTATCTTGATTGCTTAATTTAATACCAATGTCAATTATTGAGATAAAGAGAGAGAAAAATATCATTAATTACATGCAAAATATGTGAAATATATGTTTTCCACAAATTCTTAATTTTCACAGTTAAAATCACAATAATTTTCTAAAAAAGAAAAGATTTAGAGACTAATTTTGTTTACAAGTCAGCTGAAATGAATATTTTCCAGGGCCATGATATATACGTAAAGAGCTACTTGATTCTAATGTACATACTCAACTGTACAATTCATAACTAGAACTTAGTAAGTCAATAAAGTAGCTAAACCATAATATAACATGTTTTCTCATATATTTTTCCAGTAAGTTTGTCACTAGAATGGCATCTTACTAACAACCCAAAAATTTCATAAAATAGCATGTTTTTACTATTATGTTCTTATAAATATGTTAAAATTGTTTGTTACCATTTATCTTGAGGTGAATTATGCAATAATGCCTTCAAAATACAAATTGACTTTATCATGAAATTGTACAACACTTTATTATGTGGTACAGTATATATTTTGTTAACTGATTGAAAAGTGGCAATAAAATTTTTAACAACTAGAAATTAAGTCAGTAATAGTTTGTCTACAATGTATGTTTCTATTAAAATTGCAAAAAAGTTGTTGAATTCATAAGATGAAATAATAATTTTCATGGAATTACAAAAAAAAAAGTGATTTTATTAATTTCATTGTCAATTATTGCCAAAAATTCTGTTAGCTAATCGAACATACCAAATATTGTTTAGTAAAAGATGACACTATTAGAAATGGTACACATGAGTGACATAAGAGAGAACAAACTGAAGACTACTAGTATCTGCTCCAACAAGAATAATTTCGGGAGCATCATCATGGTTGTTACCCATAAAAGAATTAATTAAAATACATGTATTGCAAAACTGTGGTTCCAATATATATACAAAACAAAAGCCACCACCGGGCGGGGGCCACGCTCGACTTTTTACTTTTTTCTAAAAGCAAACATTAACAAAGAAACGTTTGAACAAATCTTAATGTTTCCTTTTTATAATTTTAATAGGCCTGTCTTGTCACACTAGTTTTGTCAAAGTATGAATCCTTTCCATAAATAATTGACAATAGTCAGAAAATATTGTCAAAATTTAGAAGAAAATATATATATTTTATATATATATATATTTAAAATTCATATATATATATATATATATATATATATAATATATATATATATAGATAAAATTATAATGTTTAAGAAATAACAAACTCTATGTATTTTATCTATTTCAACACTGCACAAGGAACATTTATCACGTTTTAATATATATATATATATATATATATATATATATATATACAGTCCGACCCCGGTTATTCGATAACTCTTTATTCGAATACCCGGCATTATCCGAAGTAGATCGGCGGTACCGTTTTTATCTCTATATAAATCAATATAAATACGAGCGTATTATTCGAAATGCATTATCCGAATACCTCCTTTTTTTTCGAAGTAAAATTTCGGTCCCGATTAGACAATTATGAAAGAATTTCACACCTATTATTCGAAGCCAGCCTAATTATTATTCGAAGCCAGACTAATTGGCGCAGATCCATTCGCTGACCGGTCGACTTGTGAAAAATATCAACAGTCATGCGTGTATTTAGACAATTGTGATAATAACTCTTTATCAACTTTAATAACCGAAACTGAAAAGCTATGCACCGTGTCCGATTTTGTTATTGTTATTGCTTTAAGATGACAGCAATATTTTTCATACATACCGTATATGTAAATTTGTCAAAACATCCAAAACATCTTTTTCATTAATTGTACCGCTACATGAGAGCCTTTATCTTAATCGAAAATACCAGAGTTTAGCTGTAAATACCGTAGTGGCGGCCATTATCAAGGCTTTGCGCGAAACGAAATGATACATAATGTAGAATAAAATTAAAGTATTTATGTCTAAAATGTCAAATACAATATTTTTTACGCATCTTTTCTTTAATATTTATTTTTCTCAACTGATAACAGGTGATTACAGGAAGTGAATATGTTGTAAACGATAGTTTTGCTATGATTGGTCAAAGTGGAGTAGTTTTCGTCTATCACAATATTCCGATTTCGATTATTCGAACCCATCGATTATTCGAAGTAAATATTCAGTCCCAGACACTTCGAATAAACGGGGTTGGACTGTATATAAAATTATAACATGATAAATGTTCCTTGTGCAGTGTTGAAATAGATAAAATAATAATGTTTAAGAAATAACAAACACTATGTATATTTAGTAGCGCTTTCAATGCTTTCTTCGCATATCTTCAGCCAAAACTTTATATATATACTGTATATATATAAAACAAAAAACACAGTCTATGACTTAACTTATTTAATTATTTGCCAACCGGTTTCTCTTATGATCATCAAGGCAAATGTGATGTCGTCGCATAGTAACGACGCACTTTTGTGCACACATAAATACATCCACACCAATAAATATATATGATCATTTAATGCATAAATCAGTGAAAATTCAATAATTTAACCTTCAAGGTCATAAAAGGGCCAAGGTCAATTTAAGTTTGATAAACATGAAGGTCTTGTCCTGGAGAATGTTCTGTTATAATATAAAGTCAATCCATTCAAAAATAGTAAAGTTACAGCAAGTTACAGCCAAAAAAATTAAAATTTCAATAATTTGACCTTCAAAATCAAGGTCATTTATAAGGTCATGGTCTGGCCACTTATTTTAAAGGGCTTCCTTGAAGATTATTATGTTCAAGTTTGAAGATAATCAATTCAAAAATAACAAAGTTACAGCCAATAATAGCAAGAACAAGCAAAATTTGGACATTTGACCTTGAAGGTCAAGGTCATTTATGGATGAAGGTCAAGGTTAGTGTGGTCTACTGAAAGGTCTTGTCCCAAGGGTTGTTGTGGCCAAGTATGAAGATAATACACCAAGAACTAAAAAAGTAATGATCCAGGTACAAGTTTGCGGACGGCAACAGCAACGGCAATGCAGCCATGACTATAACAATACCTCTACTTTTTTTTTTTTTAAAAAGTCGAGCTAAAAAAAAGAAAACAAGAAATATTACATAAACAAATACGTATGACAACTATAAAAATTATGAATTCAGCTATCTCCAAAATTTCAAAATGTATTTTAGGCCATTACCTATACTCTACAATGTATTCTGGGTAATATTGGTTTTTATCAAACACACAATATATAGTTGGATTGAGTATATTATTAACAGTAGAATCATAATAACCCTTCCTAAAGTCATTTGTATCAATTTGTGGGGGTCTTTTTAATCCCGGTGCACCGAGACAGTATTTTCCGGTCAATACTTTAGCAACAAACATAACTTTATATCCATTATCACCCGCCGAGGCATATAAGTCAGAGTACTTTGCTGTAGTTGCAAAGTATGCACCATCCCCATATAGCGCTCCAACTCTCGACCCTGCGATGCGAAAATCAAAATTGTCAAAAGCGATTAAGTCGACAAGATCCGGTTTTGTTCCATGATATAGGTGCTGCTCGCAGGCACTGCCTTGTCCACCTTTGCTTTCCATTTCACGCTTTTTCCTGAAATATATATATATGTTTTGATGTTGATAAATGGTTCTCTTTACATTCTGCAAGACAAGTAATAGAAAGAACATCGAAACACCAGGCTATCTGATTTGTACGAGGGTTGTAGCCCCCGAGAAAATATCAGATTGCCGTGTGTGTTTTGATGTTCTTTCTCTTTTGTATCATAGTCAAACATAGAACACGTTCCCTGTTGTCACAATATGAAACCCCAGTAAAAAAAGTAACCAATGAACAAGCATCTGAATATGATATTTCTATCGCTTTCCCTTTCTCTGCCGTGACAATAAGTAAACCCCAGAAAAAAATGAGCCAATCAATCGGTATGCTCTGGAATGAGTATAACTTATACCTGCACTCAAGTGAACACACTGTGCATGTATGTGTATATGATTTAACTCTGACACATTTTCAACAGAAAGATCCCCAAACTATGATACAAACTATTCTTATTGCTTGATAGTAAAACCAGGGTCTTGCATGAATGTGATGAGCTGACAAAAGCAAATCAATGCAAGAGTTATTGGTCTTGCTCAGTGACTAACCACTATGACCATGAAGATATTTGTGAAAGTTCAAATGAATAACTTCTGTGAAAGAAAAACAAAAACTTGCAAAAAACAAAACTCTCCATGAAAGTCTTTAAAAATGGCATTCAGTGAAAATTGTATATAGAGTTATAAGCCTGGTATAGGTGATCTACAATTACAAATCTTTAAGCAAGTATGAAATCATAAATGAATACCTCTATGAGTTTATCAGATATGAAGTAATAAAAAACTTTAATTTTATGCTAAAAAACCAAGAGACAATTAAATATAACAGATGGTACCTTTTAATTCAAATGGGAAAGAACCTTCAGAAAATGTTTGTGGACAGAAAAAAAACAAAGAAAAGACCATAAAGTCTCTGAATATCTTCAACCTAAATAAAATCTTTACAAAAAATATTTGGTTTAACATCCATCCATCAATTTTGTTAAAAAGGCTTTTTTTTAAATAGCAAAGTACTCACAAAGTATAATGTTCCCAGAGTAATGGATTTTGTATACGTTTAATACAGCCTATTTCACATTGACTAAGGGTATTCTTAAAATGTTTCTCAACTTCAGCAAACTCCTGTTTCTGCATGGCATCTGATGTGTCAAGTTGCACCATATCCACGTCTGTTACTTTCATTGCCTTCCAGTGCATTGGCAGACGTACTCCAGCTTGAGATTTTGCTGGTGCCTGTTTGTAGGCAGCAGTAAGCCTGAAAGTTGGAAACCTTACTATGCAAACATGTTAATACAACAGATGCTTTTAGTATAGGAAGAAATAATTTATGTCTATGACAAAAGTATAGGGGTGAAGCAAATCTAAACTGGTATATAGGACTAAAACTATTAAATTGCTTGAACAGAATGCACCTTTGCACCAGTATGGAGTCAGCCTGCATGCATCTTCACCTTAGTGCATTAAAGAGTTAACTCCTTATATCATTTAACAGGAATTAGGGCATTACTGCATTTAAGTGACAACATGTGCAATCTGATCAGGCTCCATACTGTTAGTAGGTTTGATATCTAAATCCCTTAAATTTAGAATGAACTGTTCCAAATTCAAAGCAGGACAGATCCATTACACAAATTCAGCAGGTTAAACGGTTAAAACTTCAGGTTTCTGGGTATCAGTGTTCTAATTATAAAATGGAAGAATCCAAGTTCACATAGAAATGTTCTGGTACAATTTCATTATAAAATGCCATCTAAGAATTATAACAATTATTTTTTAACACAGAATTTTCTCAATGATGTCTCAATAAATGAACAATTAATTTTATCAACGCTTATTTGCAAAAAATAAAAATAAAAAACAAGAGCTGTCACCCAAGTGACGAATGCCCCCCGAAAAGGTTTCTAAAGCATGCAGGTATTATGAAATGAAAGAAAATGAAAGTTACTAATTGCTTCATATTGTTCTTTGTATTATTGTACCTATAATTTCTAATTCTGATAGTGTGAACCTTCAAAATATAAGTATGACCTTGACCTTTGGAGAAGGGACGTGGTTCTTGGATGCAACAGAATGTTGTCATGAGACAGACATTTGTGCCAAGTTATTTCTAAAACCCTCAATGCATGACAAAGTTACAGTCTGGACATGATTGTTGTGTAAGTTGGGACAGACAGACGGACATGACCTTTAGCAACAACACATCGTCTTGATGTGGTTGACATTTGTGCAAAGTTATTTTAAAATTTTTTATGCATGACAAAGTTACAGTCCGGACATGAATGTGTATCTTCAAACTCTTCTCGAGAGAATGAGTACCTTCAAACTATAAGTGTGACCTTGACCTTGAAGGTAGGGACATGGGTCTTAGTCGCTACATGTTGTCTTGATGTGGTAGACATTTATGCCTAGTTACTTTAAAATCCTTTGATGCATGACAATGTTACAGTCCGGACATGAATGTGTGTACCTATAAACTCTTATTGTGATAGAGTGAACTTCAAAATGGTAGTGTGACCTTGACCTTTGAGGTAGGGACATGATTATTGAACGCGACACATCGTCTCTATGTGGTAGACATTTATGCCAAGTTATCCCATAAAAATTGCATTTTCCCCTGTAATGTTACTATGTGCATGAAGTATCAAATTCACAACAAGAGGGCCATGATGGCCCTGAGGTCGCTCACCTGTATATAGGCCCCCCCAACCCCCACCCCCAACGTTGCAGGTCCAATTTAACCCAAGGGCTTTTATTTGCACAAACTTGGTAGACACCCATAAGAAGATGTTTCATGCTAAACATCTAAGCTCTAGCTCATTGGGCTTTTTAAAAGAAGATTTTTTAAAGTTTTTACTATACACATATAGTTAAAAACAATGACACCCCTGGGGCGGGGCCAGTTTTGACCCCAGGGCTTTTATTTGAACAAACTTTGTAGACACTTACTAGAAGATGTTTCATGCTTAATATCTAAACTCTAGCTATTTGAGTTTTTTCAAAGAAGATTTTAAGTTTTTGCTATACACACATAAAGAAAAATCAATGACCCCCGGGCGGGGCCAATTTTGACCCCAGGTCTTTTATTTAAACAAACTTTGTAGACACTCACTAAAAGATGTTTCATGCTTAATATCTTAACTCTAGCTATTTGGGTTTTTTCAAAGAAGATTTTTTAAGTTTTTGCTATACACATATAAGGAAAATCAATGACCCCCTGGGCGGTGCCAATTTTGACCCCAGGGCTTTTATTTGAACAAACTTGGTAGACACCTATTAGAACATGTTTGATGCTAAATATCTTAGCCATAGCTCTTTGAGTTCTTTAAAAGAAGATATTTTAAGTTTTTACTATATGCATATAGGGAAAATCAATGACCCCCCGGGGCGGGGCCAATTTTGACCCCAGGGCTTTTATTTGAACAAACTTGGTAGACACTTATTAGAACATGTTTCATGCTAAATATCTTAGCTCTAACTCTTTTGGTTCTTTAAAAGAAGATTTTTTAAGTTTTTACTATATGCATATAGGGAAAATCAATGACCCCCTGGGGCGGTGCCAATTTTGACCCCAGGGCTTTTATTTGAACAAACTTGGTAGACACCTATTAGAACATGTTTGATGCTCAATATCTTAGCCATAGCTCTTTGAGTTCTTTAAAAGAGAATTTTTTAGTTTTTACTATATGCATATAGGGAAAATCAATGACCCCCCAGGGCAGGGCCAATTTTGACCCCAGGGCTTTTATTTGAACAAACTTGGTAGACACCCATTAGAACATGTTTCATGCTAAATATCTTAGCTCTAGCTCTTTGGGTTCTTTAAAAGAAGATTTTTTAAATTTTTACTATATGCATATAGGGAAAATCAATGAACCCCCGGGGCGGGGCCAATTTTGACCCCAGGGCTTTTATTTGAACAAACTTGGTAGACACTCACTAGAAGATGTTTCATGCCAAATATCTAAGCTCTAGCTCTTATGGTTTTTTAAAAGAAGATATTTAAAGTTTTTTCTTTCGGTTGCCATGGCAACCAGAGTTCTGCATGGAATTAAATTCTTTGAACAATTTTTAAAGGTGACCACCAAAGGAACATTCCTGTGAAGTTTGGATGAAATTGGCTTAGTGGTTTATGAGGAGATGTCATTTAAAGAAAAAGTTTACGGACGATGGACAGACGACGGACGCCGGACGAAAAGCGATCACAAAAGCTCACCCTGTCACTTTGACAGGTGAGCTAATAAAAAAAACTCCAAAAAAACCTGTCCTAACTGAACTTTTTTCTGTATTTGTAAATTTAAACCAAAACACTAATGATATAAATCTTTAAACAAATAAAAAGAAGATTTTTTTAACTACTACTTTAGCATTGAAGAAAGTCAAATTTCAACTTAATATTTAAGTCTATAAAGTCATTTTAGTTTTAAGGTGAGTATTGGCCTATGTAAAAATTGAGATTAGAAACTTTACACCATATAAGTGTCTGTGAAAAAAAAAAGTAAAATATAACAAAATCAATGTAAAAACATTTTATAAAATTATACTTTTCAATCATGGCTTTCATTTTAGGATCTACAATCATATCTATGGTTGTTTCACCAGCCTTGTTCTTTATGTGTAAATCTGCTCCTTTCTCCAGTAATGTATACACTATCTGTATGTTAGTCTCACTACTCCACGATCTCGAACTTTTCTGAAATATAAAAATTATTTATTTCTTGTTTTCTTTCTGGAAAGTTTCAAAGTATAATCTTATGATGCTGAAGCCACACAATCCCTCAACAACAACAAAGGCTGTCTCAGGAAGAGTATGTCTCCACTATCCTCAGTGCTTGACAATAAAACAAGAGCCATGCCAAGGCTATATGGCAAAATATAGACTTGATACTTTAGACCCAAGCAGGAAAATACTCATCATATTCCAGTCTAAATTTAATGATCCTAAGGTCATTTAACAATATTTAAAGTCGCTAACCTATCTTGGAGAAACTGAAGAATGGAGTTAATTTAAAATGAAAATCTTAAGTGTTTATGACGATCTTACACACTAATATTTATCTTGGAATTTTGTAACTTCAAGTAAGTAAGTAAGTAAGTAAGTAAGTAAGTAACGACTTTATTTAATGAGGCAACACAGTTGGGCAAGCCCAGTCTTCCCTGTGAGCCTCAACAATGTACAAAACAATTTATAAAATAAAATACATGAATAAGAGAATAAATAACTACATAAGTTGATTTCATTATTATACATTCAACATTGAAATATTTGAGATCAACCTTAAACAACAAAAGACATGTGTTGATAATATACTGGTATACAAATGTTATCAAAAGTGAAAAGTAACATATATATAAAACAAACATATTCAAACAAATATTCAAACAGATATTTACATTGCATTTAAGCAGAGGTTTCCATCAGAGAACCACCATGTTAAGTATGTTTTTTTGAATTCTGCAAGACTGTTTGATTGCCTGATGTGTAATGGTAATTTGTTCCAGATATTAGGCCCAGAGTATGCAAGAGCTTTTCTGCAAAACTCTAGTCTAGGTTTGGGTATATGTAGTGTCTGTTGAGTGTGTGATCTAAGAGTTGTGTGCGAAAATAAATCAGACATATAATGTGGCAATAGATTGTTAAGGGATTTGTAAACAAGAATTAACTTTTTATAATGTATGCGGTCATGTATTTTTAACCAATTCAATTCATGAAACAATATATCTGAGGGTGTATCAATTTCTGCATCAAGTATAATACGGGCGGCTCTCTTTTGAAATTTGTATATGCTGTTCAGTAATTCATCATTACAATTTCCCCAAATAGTGCAGCAGTAATCTAGGTGTGGCAATATGTATGCATTATAAAAAACTATTCTCATTTGTTTGTTTAGGTATTGTTTAATACGAAGTAGAAGATACAGTAATGAATTGCATTTTTTAATCAGATGTTCAATTTGACAGTTCCATGATAATCTATGATCCACGTGAATTCCTAGTAATTTTTCAGAGTTAGTAAATTCAATGTCATTTTCCTGCATTTTCAAAATGTAGTCATTGCTTGATTTAATTGTGTTGTAAATAATATTTGATGGGGAGATTATCATCGCTTTTGTTTTTTGAGGATTTGGTAGCATAGAGTTTCTTGCACACCAGTCGTAGATGATGTCAATGCTATTTTGTAGTGATCTGTAGACTGAGTCAATAGATGATCCAAATGAGGTGATAGTTGTATCGTCTGCAAACATGTCAGTAGATGTATTTGGGAGGTTTAAAGGCAAGTCATTTATATATAGAATGAATAGAGCGGGGCCAAGAATGGATCCCTGAGGGACTCCAGATGATATTTCTTTGGCACTTGATAATTTGCCAGAGATTGAGACCTGTTGAGTTCTGTTTGAGAGATAAGATTTAAACCAGTTAAGTGTTTCCCCTGCAAACTGATATTGTGTCATCTTTTGCATGAAGAGTGAATGATTAAGTAAATCAAAGGCCTTAGTTAGATCAAGAAAAACAGTGCCTACAAGTTTGTTGTGATTGATTGCAGAAATCCAAGTGTCAATGATAGATGTTAATGCTGTTTCACAGGAATGATTTGAACGGAAACCTGATTGAGTCTTATGCAATAACGAATTTGTTTCAAGAAAAGTTTTAAGGTGATTACTGACATGTTTTTCTAGTACTTTGGAAAGAACAGGGAGAATGAAAATAGGACGATAGTTATTTGCATCAGATTTGTTCCCTTTTTTGAAAATTGGTATTATCTTTGCTTTTTTGAAAAGTGTAGGGAAAGCAGATGTTGAAATGCTTTGGTTAAATATTTGTGTGAGTGGTTTTGCTATAACTTCAGCTGAGATTTTTAAAAATTTTGCTCCTATGTCATCCAAACCTGTTGCTTTATTTGAGTCTAGGGATATGAGTTGCTTGATGACAAATTCTTCTTGTATTTGTGGAATCTGAAAGGAAGAAGTTGCACTTGTGTGTTTAGTGGTGAACTCGTGTATTGTTGTTTTGTCTTCATTTGAAAGGATAGAACAGTTTTCTGGAGCTTTTTTAAATACATTAGCAAAAAAATCATTGAAATATTCAGCAGTGGTGTGTGCGTCCTGTATAGGATTACCTGATATGTCAACAATAAAGTTAGTTTGAGATTTGGATGATTTACCTGAAATGTCTTTTAGATTTTTCCATAGCTTTTTAGGGTTGTTAGGATTATTATTTATTGAATTTGTATAAAATGACTTTTTTGCATCTGTTATAAGTGATTTTGTTTTATTTCTCCAGTATTTGAAGGAATCTTCATCATTAGACCTTTTGGCATGGTCTCTTTTCATCATAGCATGGGATATTTCAGTATTAAACCAGTCTGGTAGATTTTTATGTTTTACCCTTTTTTGTTTTATAGGAGCATGTGAGTTTAGTGAATCATTATATAGATTGAGAAAATATTCAAGTGAATCATCTATGTCATCAAAAATATCAATTACAGACCATGGCTGTGCTTTTAGAGAATTGATAAAATTTTGTTCATCAAAATTTTTAACATTTCTGTATCTAATCATATTATGTGTGGGTCCTGAGTCCTTTTGTGATGACAGTTTTCGTGTGAAGCAGACTGGATAATGGTCACTAAGGTTAATGTGGGGTACACATATTTCGACTATGTTACATGGCATATTTGTATAGACATGGTCAATGATGGAAGAAGTTTGATGGGTGACTCTGGTGGATTCCTCAACCATCTGGGTCAAATTAAATGCATTTATTGTGTTCCTCCAAGTAGAATTTGAATCTAAATTACTCATGTTATAGTTCAAGTCACCAGTTATGATAACCTCTTTGTTTTCTGAATATAACCGTTCTAAAACTTGTTCAAATTCCTGATTCCAGGCACAATTTGAAGATGGAGGTCTGTAGATATATCCAAATATGAATGGCTTTTGCTTAGAACACTTTATTTCAAGCCAGATGGCTTCAAGCATATCACTATCAAGGTCATGTCTTTGAACACTATGATATTTACAATTTACATATACAACTACTCCTCCTCCATTACTTTGTCTGTCTCTTCTAAACATATTGAAATTATTTAGTTGAAATTCACTGTCTTCAAAATGACTATTTAAAAATGTTTCACATAAGCCAAGTATATCGATTTCTTTGTGGTAATGTAATAAAATTTTCATCTGATCAAATTTGGGGTAGAGATAATGGATATTGAGATGAAAAATTTTTAATCCAAGAAGGGGAATAATTTGGTAAAAAGCCATGGAAGAGTAATAATATCTGCCATATGTTATAGTTCAGATCAGAATATCCGTCACCATGGTGAGTACCCAAGGCACAGATATTTTGATCTGATCCAAAAACATGTCGGATATTTTTTCTTGCATATTCTGCCACATTATTTTATATTTAAAATGTTTACCTCAATAAGATATTTAGTCATGGAAATAAAAAGTCATTTCATCCATTACTATTTTCTTACAATAGCATATGAATTTACAACTTGAATTACAAGGAGGCATCGACGCCATCCTAAGCAAATAATTCCCTTCTAAAATGCGCAAAATAACCTCATCTTATGGCAGTTTACTCATAAAATGCACTAAAATGACCCCATTGTATAGCACGCCACTCATCTAGCACCCCTCATGCTAGATGAAATTTCCAGCATGGGTAAAACTAACGGAAACATCAGTCTGTTATGCAAGAATAACAGGTCTTAATGACTTAAAAATATTTATCCAAAGATGTACGGTTAATGAGAAGCAGACGCCATGTTGCAAAGGATAGCAACATTTTTCTTTATACTAGAACTTGAATAATATTTGAATGCTTTTATACACTTAAACAATGTCAAACTTACAGATGCTGAAATTTTCTGTGTTTTTGTTTTCTGAGACATGTGAAGGGGTGTGTCCCCTGCATTATCCTGGGCATTCACATTAGCTTCTACAATGAATAAATACAAATAACTATAATAAACACATCATAAATTCTGGTTAAAAAATCTTCATCATAAATTCTCACTTTTAGTATTTATAACATACAATGTGCTCTCAGTAAACAGGTAAAAATCTTTATCATAAAATCTCACTTCCAGTATTTATAACATACAATGTACTCTCAGTAAACAGGTAAATATCTTCATCATAAAATCTTGGTACAATCTTTTTTGCAAATTCTTGCAACAAATCTTAGTTAAAAGTTCTCAATACAAACTCCATAACAATTTCTCAGAACAAATCTATAACTTTTTATCATAATTTCTTAATAAAATATTCATGAAAATTTTGGCATAAATCTTCATTGCAAATGTTTTTATAAAAAAAATCTTAAATCTAAAGTGTATAAAGCAATATCTTTGCTGTCTGCAGATTGTAAAATGTTTGTTTAATGAAATGTATATTTATTAGGGCTGGGAAAGAATAAGGAATTGGATGTTCGATTATTCGTTTTCCATATTCAAATATATTCGAATATTCGTTTTTACAACATTTGTTCCAATATTTCTCTTTGACCTATACGCATCCGAAATTGATTGTGTCGAATACTATACTACTTTAAAATGCTTGGAATAATCGGCGATTAAAAAAAACCTTAATTGCTATGTCAAAGTTTTTTTATTTTATATATTGTAAATCGAGATATATGTTTACTTTTGAAATAAATTCATAATTTGATTATCTTTTGTTCAGTAAACCCGACCGCTGTCTTATTAACGGGAGGTAACTCACTTGACTTGACTGACAGTAATATGAATCATCGTAGCCTCTTAGCCCCAAAATCACATATTGAAACTTAACTTGTATTAAATATTTTTTTATCTATAATTTTAGATAAAGTTTAAAATACTCTTAAGATAAATTTAGCTATAACGCAGTAAATATCACACGGAGTCTAATGTCTACGGAATGAATATATTCTGACGGAATTTAGACACTTCCTATGCTTTCATAACGTGCCAATTAATGCGTGCCGATTTATTCTTATTCACAAAATTTAAGACAATTATTGATTAATCGGAAAGATTATAACACAGAAAACAATAAATAAGATAATTAAAATCGGAAAAATTTACATTATAAACTGTTAAACAGGTAAATTGCAAACTGTGAAACGGGTGCCCTTTTGATCAACTAGACCCCAAAGTTTTCACAGTTAATTGGCGATAATTGTTGACATGCGTCATACAAACATATGAACACCTGGTCAAGAAAAGGTCAAGGGTTTAATTTACGATCTTAATTGAAATTTGAAAGTAATGACAAAAAATAAAACATTTCTCCTCTTTTTTTTTGAATATTCGTATTCGTTTTTCAATGTTCGAATATTCGGTAGTGTTTCGAATATTCGAATATAATTCCCGGCCCTAATATTTATTTAAAGCAACTGGGCCTGCATGAAATCATCACAAAAGCTATTAGAGAAGCAACAGAATATTTTGTTCTGGCACATTTTATTCTGTTCACGTATATTCAAAAATATTTTAATTAGGCACACATTGTATGTCACAAATCTTTAAAGTGACATTGTGCCAATTTTGTCATTGTCAAGTTGTGCTCAATTGTCTTTATATTTCAAATGACTGATTGTAAAAACGGTGATTGACTAACAGTTGATATGATCAATGTTTAGGATAAAATATATGTATGCTTAAAATATAAAAAGACTGCCCCACTCTTTTTATAAATTGAACATTTCAGGTAATCTCCGACCAAATCTTAAAGACATTTTTTAGGGCCATGTTAGTTATTTATCGTTCATGCACAGTAAATAATAAAATTGAAAGAAGATGTACACTTACTTGACTTTCACCTGCTCACTCATTATATAGCATTGGATGGGCATTATGCCACTTTAAAGAAACCACCATCAATTTATGAACAAAACATAATTTCAGTATTTATAATTTTTAAACATGTATTTCATAAGATATAGCTTTATACACATTACATGTATTAAAAGTCTCTGAAAGAATCATTTTCATAAATTCTAGGTAAAAACTTTATTATAATTTCTAAGTACAAATCTTCCATTACAATTCTCTTTGTCTTTGTCATTGATTCCATTTAAGATATAAATCTTAAAATCTATATAAAATTCCATACTTTTATCTAAAAGGATCTCGATAGATCGTTTGTGTTGCTGGGAAACAGCAAGATGTAGAGGGGTCCTCCCACTATCATCCTTAGCATTTGGATCAGCCCCACCCTGAAGTAAAAGTACATACATGTATTAGTATTTAACAATAATTTTCTCTGATGATCATATAATAACTTTCAAGCTTTACTAGTGGAGAAGGACCTATGTTGCTTAACCTACAATTTAGCACCAGACTACACCTACTGACCTGCTATAAGCTACCTGGACATCTTCCTCACAGGAAACCCCAGTTCATGTATTATGTATTCTTTTTAAATTGTTTTTAGTATACATATAATTTTACTTTATCATGTGTTTTAAACAAAACCTGTTAAAGAATGATTGTATGTAGCTAAGGGAGACAACTCTTCAGTGCATAGGACAGTAAATTGCTGTAATATGGTTGTATCGTACATCTTTCCAGTTATCATATTTCCACTTGATTATACAATGTTTTTTTCCCATCCAATTTTTGAAAATGAATACAAAATTTACGCTTTAAGTGCAACTTAAGATCCCCATCTTATATCGAGTAAATACAGCAATGTAAATCACTTTACGTACATGTATGTATGAGGGCTGTCCCTAAAGTTTTGAGAATGTGCATTTCTCTAGAAAACATTTATAAAGTACATCCAGAACCTACCATCTTTAATACATACCAGAGAAGACAGTACAAACATACAAGTGAAGACAGTACAAACATACAAGTGAAGACAGTACAGACATACAAGTGAAGACAGTACAAACATACAAGAGAAGACAGTACAAACATAAAAGTGAAGACAGTACAAACATACAAGGGAAGACAGTACAAACATACAGGAGAAGACAGTACAAACATACAGGAGAAGACAGTACAAACATACAAGAGAAGACAGTACAGACATACAAGAGAAGACAGTACAAACATAAAAGTGAAGACAGTACAAACATACAAGGGAAGACAGTACAAACATACAGGAGAAGACAGTACAAACATACAGGAGAAGACAGTACAAAAATACAGGAGAAGACAGTACAAAAATACAGGAGAAGACAGTACAAATATACAGGAGAAGACAGTACAAACACACAAGAGAAGACAGTGCAAACATACAAGAGAAGACAGTGCAAACATACAAGAGAAGACAGTTCAAACTCACAAGAAAAGACAGTACAAATAAACAAGAAAAGACAGTACAAATAAACAAGAGAAGACAGTAGAAACACACAAGAGAAGACAGTACAAACATACAAGAGAAGACAGTACAAACACACAAGAGAAGACAGTACAAACAAACAAGAGAAGACAGTACAAACACACAAGAGAAGACAGTACAAACACACAAGAGAAGACAGTACAAACATACAAGAGAAGACAGTACAAACATACAAGAGAAGACAGTACAAACATACAAGAGAAGACAGTACAAACATACAAGAGAAGACAGTACAAACACACAAGAGAAGACAGTACAAACACACAAGAGAAGACAGTACAAACATGCAAGAGAAGACAGTACAAACATACAAGAGAAGACAGTACAAACACACAAGCGAAGACAGTACAAACACAAGTTCTATAAATAGATTTTTTTCATTGAAAGCTTTACTTACCTGTCCAAGAAGTATACCTAATACTTCAACATAGTCATTGACTGCAGCTATATGAAGTGCTGTAAAACCTTCCCCAACCAGTGGTGAATCTACAAGATTTGGACTTTTCTCAATCACTATCTTAACAGCCCTATTTGGAATACAAAATACACATCATCTTAAAGAGTGTCTTGTTTTATCCTCAGGTACTCATGAAATTTACTTTATCATTGATCAATGATGTCAAATGTCCACATGAAAGGCTTCAAGTTAAGTCCCAACAGCACTTTAAAGGTCACATGCAACTTTCCAGATTTACTTGTGAAGGAAGACCTCAGATGCCCCTCTGTGCATTATTTCAGGTGGACAGTCATCTGGGATTAACCAATATCACTCCATAACCTAACTAAGCTTACCACTGACGGCTATAAAGTCAAATCATGTATATATTTTTCATAAGCATACAGACTTTAACTGTCCTACTAAAAGTGACTGTCCTACTAAGAGTAAATATCCAACTGAAATTGACTGTCCTACTAAGAGTGACTGTCCAACTTAAATTGACTGTCCTAAGAGTGAATGTCCTACTAAGAGTGACTGTCCTACTGAGAGTGACTGAGTGATTTAAGGATTGTAAAAATAGCTTGTGGTTTATATAAACCACTCTTGAGTCTCCTTCATTGAAGGAGGACTTTAACCCACGATTCCTAGCCTGAGAGACTAACACCTTACCCACAAAGCCATGGATCCCCTTTACACAAGCCTGTCCTAGTGTGAGACAGACACCTTAACCACTAAGCCATGGATCCCCTTTACACAAGCCTGTCCTAGTGTGAGACAGACACCTTAACCACTAAGCCATGGATCCCATTTACACATGTCTGTCCTAGTGTGAGACAGACACCTTAACCACTAAGCCATGGATCCCCTTTACACAAGCCTGTCCTAGTTTGAGACAGACACCTTAACCACTAGGATATAGATCACCTTTACACAAGCCTGTCCTAGTGTGAGACAGACACCTTAACCACTAGGATATAGATCACCTTTACACATGTCTGTCCTAGTGTGAGACAGACAACCTTAACCCACTAAGCTATGGATCCCATTTTACACATGTCTGTCCTAGTGTGAGACAGACACCTTTAACCACTAAGCCATGGATCCCCTTTACACAAGCCTGTCCTAGTTTTGAGACAGACACCTTAACCACTAGGATATAGATCACCTTTACACATGTCTGTCCTAGTGTGAGACAGACACCTTAACCACTAGGATATAGATCCCCTTTACACATGTCTGTCTAGTGTGAGACAGACACCTTAACCACTAAGCTATGGATCCCATTTACACATGTCTGTCCTAGTGTTCGAAAGACACCTTAACCACTAGGATATAGATCCCCTTTACACAAGCCTGTCCTAGTGTGAGACAGACACCTTAACCACTAGGATATAGATCCCATTTACACAAGCCTGTCCTAGTGTGAGACAGACACCTTAACCACTAAGCCATGGATCCCCTTTACACAAGCCTGTCCTAGTGTGAGACAGACACCTTAACCACTAGGATATAGATCCCCTTTACACATGTCTGTCCTAGTGTGAGACAGACACCTTAAACCACTAAGCTATGGATCCCATTTACACATGTCTGTCCTAGTGTTTCGAAAGACACCTTAACCACTAGGATATAGATCCCCTTTACACAAGCCTGTCCTAGTGTGAGACAGACACCTTAACCACTAGGATATAGATCCCCTTTACACAAGCCTGTCCTAGTGTGAGACAGACACCTTAACCACTAAGCCATGGATCCCCTTTACACAAGCCTGTCCTAGTGTGAGACAGACACCTTAACCACTAGGATATAGATCACCTTTACACATGTCTGTCCTAGTGTGAGACAGACACCTTAACCACTAGGCTATGGATCCCATTTACACATGTCTGTCACCTAAGTTGCTTAACCACTGCTATGATCCCATTTACACATGTCTGTCCTAGTGTGAGACAGACACCTTAACCACTAAGCTATGGATCCCATTTACGCATGTCTGTCCTAGTGTGAGACAGACACCTTAACCACTAGGCTATGGATCCCCTTGCACATGTCTGTCCTAGTGTAAGTGTGTATTCATTTACAATTTATCATATTCATAATATTACTATAATAATTACTTATTACTAAAATTACAATGTGTTATTCTGTTTGCTGGAGAATAACAATATGATAAATATTGTATTATGACTGTGCATGGCATTGTGGTATATCATATTATAACATGGGAGTAATGTTTGACAGAATATATTAAGAACATATCATACTCACGCCTTGTTATCTCTAAAAGCTGCCCAATGTAAAACATTGAAGTTTAAGTTATTGCAAAGAGAATGGTCCGCACTTTGAGCATTCAAGATGACTGAAACTATCAAAGGTTGACAATCTTTCTGTTCTATTGCGTTGTGCATGGCAGTTTCACCATCATTTGACTGTTTAAGATATACAATAGCTTACATTAACATTTTTATAATGTCATATGATACCCTGTTTGCATTACTGTTACATGTTCATCAAAACACTACTGAACTTTATTCTTGTATTATGGGTCTATTTATTAGTGTACACAGAGCGTATACTTGTAATATATTACACAGACATGTGTTGCTAGTACTATTGTTTAATAACCACACACTGTTCCAAGTCAATGAGTGGTGGGAAAATTATGGACATGCACACTGCAATATAAGATAGTATTAAGATTACACATATGTATACAATTTATGGAATGGGTGTTAAACACATTAACACTGTAATACATACTTGCAAACCTACCAACTTTAAAGAACAAACACCTAAACTGTCCCTCTTTGCAATATTTACATCAGAAGTGTGCAATGAGTAGAATCATCAACTTTATATAAAGAATATCCTCAAAATCTTACTCATATAAATAATTAAATATCTTTGGAAGGATTTTAACACACAGTAGCATGTGGCAATAGGTTTAATATCAACCTTCAACCAAATTTTTATTGATGGCCCAAAATTTGAACTACAAGTATTTACATTATTTAGTCTAAAAGAACACATCTGTCAAAATTTTTCATAATTCAATGTTGAAAAATATACAGAATGTCATTCATAACGTTTCAGTTTCTAAGGTAAATTATATATAAGCCATATTCAAATATTGTTAAACTAAAACAGGTAGTGTGACAAAAGGTACATAACAAGATAATGTAACAATGATGATTACCTACCCTTAGTGATACATCTGCATTATTAAGGACGAGGCACTGTATGGAGTCTAAATCAGGGTGGTCTACTGAGATCATCAGTGGAGTTAAACCATTATTATTTTGAATGTTGGGGTTTGCAGCATTCTGTAACATCTCCTGTACACAATCTGGCTGTTTCCTGTGATAAAATGTAGATTTCTATGGGGGGGTTGGGTTTTACACCAACAAAGAATAGGTCATATGGCAACTTTCCAGCTTTACTGGTAAAAGAAGACCTCATTGATCCTCTGTCTAAATTTCAAACATGTACCAGCATCTGAGTAGAACCACCAAAATTCTGTAAGCTAAATTTAGATGTAATAACAAAATGGTCCAGGTCATCTTCAAACTTTCAAGCTTTAAGTTCAGGGTAGAAAACTCTGATATTCACCATTCCTTGCTAAAACTACTGACCTTAAATTATTGAGCTTTTTCATAGGATGCTGTATTGAGGTAAAACATGCTATTTTGATTATAAAATTATGTTTTCACAACTTATATCAATCGATTTCTAATATGCGCTGTTTATTGACCAGTTTTGATGTCATTATGAAAATTTAACAGAAATGGTCAGATACCCAAAAGCAGCATAATGTAGAGGTGAATCACCCTCATTGTCAGTGGCGCCCATGTCAGCCCCTGCCTCCAGCAAGTATGTTACAAGATCCTTAAAACCTTCATGACATGCAAGGTGTAAAACTGTCCGCCCCTCTGCTTTAAAGTCAACCTAAACAATTGAAATGTATGTCATTTACGGTATCATGCTATTTTGGCTGCATGTAACAGCTTGAGATTTAAAACAGCTTGGGATTTAATTATTTATTTATAAAATACCTTTATTAAGGAAAGTGTTTGTAAGTTTCCAATGCTGTTACTTGATTAAGTTCATTACTAAACCTAATAGAAACTCCTCCAACAATCATGTAACACTTTCTCAATGCAAAGTACAACATTGATATTATGTGTGACATCCATTAAGCAACAATTACTCCCCTGACCCTTATAATGGCATCTGCCAAATGTTTTGACAGTCCATATCCCCCTCTCATCCATTTCATGAAAGGGGTGTAAAAAGTTATGTTGCTATGTTTTTAAATTATTAAAGTGTTCAGCATTCTTTTTTACATCATGTCATCTTTTTGATTTTATAGTCTTTATGCCTTTATCATGCATAATGTTACTAATGAATATAAGAGCATTTTCTTTTTCCTCTTAACTAAAATATCATAAACATTAACTTACTAGTCCACTGTTACAAGCAACAAGATCCTGCACTGCCCTCAAGTCGGCCTTGGTAAAAGCCTCGAACATGGCATTACCCTGGCTGGATATATCCCCTTGATTCCTCTTTAAGTTTACATACATAGAACCAAAATCATCAGAGAATGCTGAAAAATATAAGAAACAATTATTTCCCATTGTAAAACATTCATTTTGCTGATATTAACCACTAGCCACATTAAGCACTAGCCACATTAAGCCTTAGCCAGTTGAATTCATGTACATGTACTTTTCCTGAACTGTCCATTGTTTCTTATGAGGGTTATCAGACTAATAATAATTAGCAGTTAGAGAGTCTGTCAGACCTCCCGGATACATATGCTGGTCTGACACTAAAGCACTGGTTGAGGAAAGTCATACATTAGCACTAAATGGGTAAAAACACATTTGTTTATTTTAAACAAACTTACTCAGTTTAAACTAGATTTTACAACTGAACTTTAAATAGAACAGATCACATTAACTTAATATATTCTGTAGGAGACTGGAAGCCTTGTGTCAGCACCTAACTGGATCATTCAGCACATGTAAATCACATTAAAGAATGTGCTTACTGATCTTGGTTGTGTAGATTCAGTTATCACCAGTAGGGTCAGAGTTTGTTTAGGAAATAGATATCAATGTTGTAGAATAATGCACGGTTTGAGTTCAAATGCGTAGTAATAAAATCTCGAAGGCCGATAGGCCTGAGTGATTAATTACAAAGCATTTGAACAAAAACCGTGCATTATTATACTATAATGCACGAAGAATTAATATCTATTTCCATTCTAACATGTCAAGAAAAAAATAATATAGTTGGACTATATGCTTGGTGGTTAAATTTGTTTTCGCCTCAGAGTTTCCAATAGATACGTTCTTTAAAAGCTGTTCCAGTCGACTAAAAAAACTGCTATTAAGTCTACCGTTTGCAGAAACATATTGAGAATAATGAAATTTTGAAAACGTTGATAAAATTTGTGTGTGTTTATTTTATTTCACTCTTTATTTTTCAAGCGAAATACAAAGTATTAGTAGTGAAACAAATGTGATATTTTACTTGTTTGCGACATTGAAATAGCGTTCTTGTTTTGACTGTTTTTGCACGCGTTGTTTGGCGCTATTTTGTGACGTCATGTAAACAACACTTTAAACATCTGTACAGCGTTAACAACTGAATTAAAGATATTGGAATTCAGATTAATTTTCTTAGTTAGACCACTTTCTTTCATTCTAGATAGTTTCCACAACAAAATTTGACAAAAAATTGTTTTTTTGTCCGTCAATGTGTCGGTTTGAAAATACACAGGAAGGTTATAAGAATGGCGAGTGCATTGTTGTGGAAAATGCAGGCTTCCGACCTTCTTTGTCTATACAGAAAATTTTCTAATAGTGTTAGAATGTAGAATAATGATCAGTTTAGAATCAAGTATTGTTATGCAAACCTCATCGTCCAGTTTTATACATTATTAAAAGTTTTTATTAACACTTAACACAATGTTCTCATTTCAATAGATTATAGCAAGAAGTCACAAATAGCACTAATGCTGCTTTTTAATGCATTAACATCTGTGGAAGCCCTCAGACTTATCAAGTGCGCCCTCTAGCTTCTGTAGATGTTAATGCACACAATAGTGCACTAACCGTCTTTTGATAGTATTCATTTAGTATATGTATGTAATGCTGTATCAGCTTTCCATTATTTGTGTTATATAATGCATGTAACTTTCTCTGAAGAAAACACATGGCAAGAGCATACTTCACATTTTAAATCTACACATTCAACTACCTTTTAGGTTTTGTTTCTGATTCCCCTTATCATCATCAGGGTTACTGAGTACCTTCCTGCCGGGAACCATGTCTCCCTCCGGTTCCAAGTCTGAGTCTTCACCCTCACTGTCTGATGCAGGCATGGGGGGAGCTTTACTTGCCAACTTGGGATCACACACTGTGTTGCAGCAAGTTGGGTTGAAGGTATATTTCTTACCCTCTACTAGTACAATCATATCACCATCAGCTTGTATTTTTACCAAGCGACCAAGTTTTCCACATGCCTTGAAAAGTATAAATAATAGAATAACAAGTGTTTGCTTTACATATACTTCATTTTTATTAAAAATCAAATAAAAAGAAAATGCATAAACAATTTACCTGCACTCTACACTGGCTTCACTCATATCAAAAACACCAAGTTCAAGTTCAAAGAACTGCATATTTTCTGTATTCTTATAAATTATTTTTCACTACTTTATATTTTTATGGGGAGAAAACATTACCAGCAACACTATCACTAATATTATCATCACAAAGACTTTATGAAAGAAATCAGTTATGATTAAATGCATACATGCATATTTTTAACAAGAGATGTCATAAAATCTGCAAGGATATTGCCCTCTAAGTTTTCAACTGAAGTTTGCATCCTTTGATGTCATAGCCCAGGACCAAGTTGTCTTCAGACATAATACAACAACAGGGCCATGATGGCCCTCAGTAGCTCACCAGAAACAACTGCTTTTCAGTGTTGGAAATTATTTTTCAAATGAACTTGCTGAAAGGCAAGTCCACCTCTTTTGGCAAGTTCAGCTAAAATTTAACTTGCCCCTCTAGTAATATACTTTCACAACACTGATTGTTTTAGCTTTTTTTCTTCATAATAAACAAAAGGGCCACTAACATGGCCCTAGACCACTCGTCTAACCCATCATTTCATTATTCACTATATAAATTGTAATATTTTGCCCTAATATTTTAGAAAGGCTTTGTTTAAAGTATGCACTATGTTGCAAGTGTGTTCATATGAGACTATGTTGAATAAATGCAGAATAAATGACCACTAGAGCAGGATTAATTTTGACTGGACAATTTTTTTTATAACTTTTTTGAATGAAAACACAAAATGTCACATGCAAAACATTTAAGGTGTAGATGTTTAAAGTTTACAGTTTGGGACAACACTTTTTTTATACATTCTATATGGTAACATAACTGTACCTCAAAATAGACAATAGGTCAAACATTGTAAAAAATATGAAAAGTAGGCAAACTGTTATCAAAATTCAGAAATTACACCCCTAGTCCAAATTTCAAGTCTTTATGTCAAAAAACAAGAATGAAGGTCAAATTATATCAAAACTATCAAAAGTAGGTCAGTTGATATCAAAATTCATTTTGGCATCAGAATTTACAAACCTGGTCCAAATTTAAAATCTGAATGTAATAATACAAGAAAGAAGGTCAAATGGTGTCAATAATACCTAAAGTTAAGGTCAGCTGATATCAAAAATGAATTCAACATCAAAAATTACACAAATTACACCCCTGGTTCAAATTTCAAGTCTGTACATAAAAGATGAAAAAGTAGGTCAAGCGATATCAAAAATATCAAAAGTAGGCCAATTCATATCAAAATTCAATTCAGGATCAGAAATTAAACCCCTTGTACAAATTTCAAGCAGGTACATCAAAAAACGAGAAACTAGGTCAAACAATATCAAATAATAATATCAAAAGTAGTCAGTTGTCACTTTTCTAAAAATATTAATACATTTGTCTAAAGATGGAATTTCTTGAAATATTTTGGCTCATCTGGAGGCGTGCAGCTTTAATTCAATTCACATCAGAAATTACATTCCTTCTCCAAATTTCAAGTCTGTACATCAAAAACAAGAAAGTAGGTGCAATGGTTTCAAAAATATCAAAAACAGCTCAACTGATGCCAAAATTCAATCATGCACATGAAACTTAGGTTCTACAGTATGTCCAAAACTTTATTGAAATGTGCTTTCTCCAAATTTGAATCAAATTCAACAAAATATGAAAAATTTACAATTTTTTACAAATTCAATAAAAAAAATTGAGCATACAAACTCATCTTTGTTAGTAAGGTACAGGACACAAATGTAATCTTTCTTTAGGCCTAATTTTTTTTCCTGGTTAATGACCCACAACTGACCTTACAATGATGCAATATGGTGTCCGAATTCTAGAGCTGAAAGATATTTACACATCATAAACATGTCATGATATTAAGACTTTCTCTTTTTTGGAAAAATTACATAACACATGTTCACATTCCAACATACCTTGTTTCCCTTTCATTATGAAAAGATATCCTATGCTCATCTTTGAGTAAACTATTTTCTGTACGAAATCTGCTGTGGTCATAGTATTATTTTTACAATAGCTTTAGCGCTTAAATTTGGTTTGCAAATCATGGTCATGCAACTACATAATTAGATAAAGAAGCAGACGCTTGTTTTGGTTGAGTCTATTATGTTTTGTTTAGGGGGTGAGTTGTCATATTACAGAAATTTACAATTTATATGCATTTATTATTTTTCAATGATTTCAATTATTTTAAATGATTCTGGGATTGTTTTATCAAATTATTTGTAAATAAAATTGTTATATGTCCGATTAAAGGCATAATTTTAATGACCATGAAACTAGTTCACACCTTAATGTGTATTGATCACGTGATGGTTTCAGCCAATGACAAAACATCAACATAGTCGGGCAGAGAAAAGGTTTGCAATTAGTAAATCGATAATCTGTATGTAGCAAATAAACTTTGAATTGCAAGTATTAATTTCATATTATATTTTCGGCAGAAGAAACTGTCCGAGGAGGACCAGGCATTTTCGTATCTTAATATGGCTGCCGTTACAGTATCACGTGATTATCCCAAGCACCACCGCAACTTAACGCAGGAATTATAAATATAGCTATCATGGGCGCGACGTATAGGGTAGGAAATACTTTTTTTTATATCTATTTGTAATAGATATTTACAAATCGTATCTTTTGGGGGTTTTTTTTATCAATCAATAACAAATAACGATGTTTTTTTTTGTAAATATATAATAATTTCTCAAATCTGTGATGAAATTCTACCTTTAATATATCAGAATGGTTTTTAATGCTTTGTAAGATAAAAAAAGAAAGAAAAAAGATCGTGTCCGTGTTAGCTAAGGTTTTTTTAAAAACTGGTGACCAGATTTACGAGTTCAGAAAAACAAAGAAATACGCGAACAAATACGGGTTTTATTGTTTATATTTCTCACGCGAGCAAATAAGGGTTTTATTGTTTATATTTCTATTTCTGTGGGTTTGCAAGATTTTCATATGGTCTGTTCAGTGGAAGATGTGTAATTTTGTGTTATGTTTTAAAGTGCATTGTTCTTTTCTTGAAATCATTTTTCTCATCTGAAGGCATACAATTTTAATATTATGATACCTTTCAGGCCCGTCGTCACAATTTTGTGATTGGTGCAGCCAATTTGGTTGGTTTTAGCCAGAATCTACGGGGCTAGGGGGCATGCTCCCCCGGAAATTTTTTTATTCTAGGATGCTCTCAGGGGCGTTTTCCCGTATATTTGGCGCGTTTTCCCGTATATTTGGTACAGTTTACAGCCTGCCGCTAGTACATGTTATAGTAATATGTCAACAATATTTTTACAGATTTAAGTGCGTCGTAGGTTTTAAGGGTGAAATTTAAGGTTTGCATAACTGACAGACAGGTGTACATAAAAGATGCCAACGCTTCTTTGTGGCATCCAGAAGATTCGTGGGTCTTGAAACCATCGGTCCTGTCTTTCCAGTTAGAAAATCCTGACTCTAGGAAGCTTTGTCTGCTTTGGAATATTTAAGTTTACGCACACGTAACAGAATGCAAGATCATGGGACTCATCATAAAGCAGCCATGGTCGGGTGTTGGGAAAGATCTCTGAACAGGAACTTTTTTTCCTACATTGAAAGAAACACTTATTTTAATGTATAAAAATTTAGAATATGTTCTTAATAGTAAGCAGTATGACAAGTATACAAATAAATTGATATGGTCTTAATAAAATGTTCCTTATTCGGTTATTAAATATTTAGAAAGTAGAAATATGATGGTGAAATGAGTCTCATATGAGATATATGTTTTTTATCAATTTAATTTATCCTCATTTGGAAGCGTGCCCCCTTTTAAACTGAGTTTATTTTCATTATATAATAGAGTAAATTGAATGAGTTTATTACTGAATTTATTTCAAGAGTTGAATGAAAATATAGAATCCCGGACAATCCCCCTCCCGGACGATTCCCCTTCCATATCATTTTCACAACCCGGACATTTCCCCTCTCGTTATTTTAATAGGGCGGACTTTTCCCCTCCCGTTAATTTTACAGGGCGGACAATTCCCCTCCCATTATTTTAGCAGAGCGGACAATTCCCCTCCCGTTTTTTCACAGGGCGGAACGTGACATTATACGGCCCTTAATCATAGCCGCCAATGCGTACAAAAAATCTATAAACATTCTTATTAAAGATGACAGTTTTTACTCTTAACAACAAACTGTTAAAGATCGGAACTGTTAACAAACATTATTTCACAAAGGTGACATTATACCGCCTTTAATCATTGCCGCCGCTGCTTAAGATAAACAAACTGTCAATGAAAAATATTTAATCATTGCCGCCCTTAATTAAATGTGTCCTTAATTGCAAAACCAATTATTTACAATTATTAATTATCGTTAAAGCAGATCACAATAATTGTTTTGTAATTAGTGTACTCAAAGTATTTAATATTTTATACTTCCTACAAATGTGTTCAATCAAATATAAAATCAAAATGATCACTGATATTTTGTGTTAGGACTTCATGTACTGATTCAATATGGTGAATGTGATTTTCTAATCATAATGACGATGATGACAGTTCAATTAACTATAACATGTGCATAATATATTCTTTGCAAGAATCTACAGCTTAATTGCTTTTTTGTTCTCATCAATTGTTTGTTTATTATTTTGCCGCTGCAAAAATGTATTGACGAAATAAAGATTATTTTAAAAAATGTGTTTTGTTTTGTTTATATTCATGTATGAAACTTGGGGATATACCATTCGCTTGTCCGCCCTAGAGACAAGCAAAATATATTTAAAGCTGATTAAAAATACCTTTCAAATAAACAATATTATATAATATATATATTCAACAGCCACGGGAGGGAAATTGTCCGCTCTGACAACAGACGAAGAGTTGTCCGGGTTGTTAAAAGAACGGGAGGGGAATTGTCCGGGTTGATAAAAGAACGGGAGGGGAATTGTCCGCCGTAAAAACATAACGGGAGGGGAAATGTTCGGGTTGTGAAAAAACATTCAAATTTACTGGGAGGGGGATCGTCCGGGAGGGGAATTGTCCGGATTCCGAAAATATATTATGCGAGTCTCTGTCGAGTATAATATTTTATGCAACGAGTTCAATAAAATCAGTAATGAACTTACACGAATTTAATATTCTGTTTATTACATACCAAAAACAAGATTGCATTTGAGAAAAATGCTATGCCACCGTATGGTTCAAATTTCATAGCTGAATGGGAGAAAGCTATAGCTTAGATATTTGACTTGAAATGTTGTTTGGTGGACCTGTATCAAGATTGTTATTAAACCCTTGGGTCAAAATTATGCCTTGCCCAAGGGTTTAATAACAATCTTGATACAGGTCCACCAAACAACATTTCAAGTCAAATATCTAAGCTATAGCTTTCTCCCATTCAGAAAACATTTGTTTTATTTTCTGTTTTTACTACGTGTACATAATAAGAATCACTGCCCCGGGGCAGGGACAATTTTTGACATTTGAACAACTTTGGTAGAGGACCTATAGATGATATTATATATCAAACATCAAAGCTCTATGCCTTGAACCTTCAGACAAAAATTTTATTTTTTTTCACTTTATGTACATAATGAAAATCAATGACCCCCGGGGCGGAACCAATTTTGACCCCAGGGCTATAATTTGAACAATCTTGCTAGAGGTTCACTACACAATGTTTCATGCAAAATATCTTAACTCTATCCTTTGTAAATTTAGCGAAGATGATTTTTTAAGTTTTAACTATATACATATAAGATAAACCTATGGCTCCCAGGGGCGGGGCTAATTTTGACACAAGAGGCAAAATTTGAACAACTTTGGTGGAGTACCTTTAGATGATATTATTTAACAAATATTAAAGCTCTAAGCCTTGTTCCTTCAGACAATAAGATTTTTTTTATTTTTTACTATATGTATATATTGAAATCAATGACCCCCAGGGCGAGGGCAATTTTGACCCCAGGGCTATAATTTGAACAATCTTGCTAGAGGTTTACAACACAATGTTTCATGCAAAAATATCTAACCTCTAGCATTTGTCAATTGCTAGAAGATTTTTTTTAAGTTTTAACTATATTCATATAAAGAAAACCAATGACCCCTGGGGCGGGGCCGATTTTGACCCCAGGGCTATAATTTGAACAATCTGGGTAGAGGTCTACCAGACAATGCCTTATGCAAAATATCTAAGCTCAAGGCCTTTTGGGTCTTTATTAGAAGGTGTTTTAAGTTTTTACTATATGTACATATAGCAAAAATCAATGACCCTGGGGCCAGACCTATTTTGACCCAAGGGCTATAATTTGAACAATCTTGGTAAGGGTCTACCAGATGATGCCTTATGCAAAATATCTAAGCTCTAGGCCTTTTGGGTTTTTACAAGAAGGTATTTTAGGTTTTTACTATATGTACATAGTGAAAATCAATGACCCCTGGGGCGGGGCCAATTTTGACCCCAGGGCTATAATTTGAACAATCTTGTTAGACGTCTATCAGACAATGCCTAATGCAAAATATCTAAGCTCTAGGCCTTTTTGGTCTTTACAAGAAGATTTTTTAAATTTATTCTTTTTAATTCCTTTTGGTTGCCATGGCAACCAGATTTCTGCATGGAATGAAATTCTTTGAACAACTTTGGAAGCCCTTCCTCCAAGGAACAATCCTGCCAAGTTTGGTTGAAATTGGACTAGTGGTTTTTCACAAGAAGATTTTTTAAGTTCACTATATAATCTATATAACACACACACAAACACACACACACACACACACACACACACACACACACACACAGGTGAATCGCTATATGCCACCGAATTACAGATGCTGGGGTGGTATAATAAAGACCTTTTGAAGTGAAAAAGAACCATTTTTCATTGACACCTATAGAAAATCATTAACATTTAGTGTGTATAACGCAAATGACATCAAAATATATGCACAGCCTATGCACAGTTCTCGGAGAATTCAGGCATACTAGTTTAAGATATTCATAATGCATATTGCAAATCTCATGCACTGTTTTTTTTGTTTTTTTTTTGTTTTTTTTTGT
Source organism: Ruditapes philippinarum (assembly GCF_026571515.1). Classification (NCBI taxonomy): domain Eukaryota; kingdom Metazoa; phylum Mollusca; class Bivalvia; order Venerida; family Veneridae; genus Ruditapes; species Ruditapes philippinarum. Next base: position 149,790 of record NW_026857125.1, on the reverse strand, counting down.
ATTTTTGTTATATCATAATATATATAACATTGATGAAAAATGTACTCGCCAAATGATTGTTTTGGAAACGTGTCATGTTTGTATATTACCGCGCATTGCATAAGGGGCCAGTTAAGTGTCAAATTGCTAATCAGCGATACATATAAAATATCTGATGACATGCTTGTTCATTTTACATAACATCTTTCATGCAGCAAGCATAAAAGTCTTCACAGAAGTTAGTATGTAATCATACCTATATTACATACAAATGTATGGAAAGCCATGGCTGTCTGATATTGTTCTTTTTCAATTTATGTAACCATTTGGATAATATATAAGTTCACTTAAGTTGATTTTCTCAATATATGATTCCAATTCTTCAATATATGGTACCAAAGTAGCCATGTATGGAACCAGATGTCCTTATACGAAACCGAATTATCAATATATTAATTCATTTTTACAATATATGAAACCAATTTATCAATGTATGGAACCAAAGTAGCAATATATGACTTGATTATCACTTTATATGATACCAGTTCTTCAATATACGGTACCAAAGAAGCCATATATGGAACCAGATGCCCTTAATATATGAAACCGAATTATCAATATATTATGTCATTTTTAAAATATATCAAACTATTTTATTAATGTATGGAACCAAAGTAGCAGTATTTATAGAGGATATTGAATGAGTGTAGGTTTAATACTTCATTTATTGAACGAGTTGAATAAAATCATATTATGCGAGCCTCTGGCGAGCATAATATTGTTTTATTCAACGAGTTCAATAAATTTAGTATTGAATCTACACGAATATAATATTCTATTTATCACATATATAAAATAAGAATGGAAAATTGTTAAAAAGAGTCATTTTTCTTTGATGCGCCTATAGCGTAACGCTAACATTAGCGCGCTTTAATGCTATGTTTATAGCGCAAATGACGTGACGTCAAAGTGTTATTACACTAGTGTAATATTGTCTAGTGTAATATCGTTTTTTAAATGGCTTTATTACACTCCTGTTTATGTGATAAAAGTTGATGTTACATTCTATGATAGCAATTTTTATTATATGGAACCAAAATAGCCTATTTTCAAGTCAACAAGTCAAAGGCCGAGGTCACTGGGTTCTGTTATTGCAATGCATACACTTTTCATGAAATCAATTATTATTTGACTGGTTATTTTTAAACTTTGTGAGTAGATGAACCTTGATGTGTCCTACGGGCCATGCCCATTTTTGATCAAAGGTTGAGATGAACTTATTTTTTAAAATGTTTTTGTTTATGTACGACTTAGTAGCTTAAATTATGACATACAACTTGTACATATATAACGATAAGTTTTGCCTGCCCATTTTAAGTGAATGTGACGTTAAATTCAAATATTTCCTTATTTAGAAAATGTGCAGTATGCAATCAGTGAAGCACGCTGGTCCTTTAACAGTTCAACAAGGAATATTGGCACGAAACTGTAATACCGGTGCAAGGATAGAATACAGTCTTTAAAAAAGTCCCGTCAATGTAATGACATTTTGGTTCCATATATTGGTACTTTGGTATCCATATATTGAAGAACTGGTATCATATAATGTGAAAATCAACTTATATATTGCTACTTGGTTACATACATTGATAAACTGGTTTCATATATTGTAAAATTGATTTAATATATTGATAATTCGGTTTCATATAAGGGCATCTGGTTCCATACATGACTTACTTGGATCCATATATTGAAGATCTGGTATCATATAATGTGATAATCATCATATATTGATACTTCGGCTCCATACATTGATAAAATGGTTTCATATATTGTAAAAATGAATTAATATATTGATAAATCGGTTTCATATAAGGACATCTGGTTCCATACATTGCTACTTTGGTACCATATATTGAAGACCTGGTATCATATAATGTGATAATCAACTTGTATATTGATACTTTGGTTCAATACATGGATGAAATGGTTTCATATATTGTAACAAGGAACATCGCAATGCGATGCAACCAGGTTTTCAGCAAAATATTTCACAGAAGCTTTGTCATGAAGGGGCATTTGTTTTTAATTGAACTTTTAGGAGGAATTATGGCTTTTTTAATATTCCTCAAACAAAAATGATTGAGAAATTTTATGTTGTCTATTCGCCTTTTTTTCCCAAATGTTTTAGAAAGGTAAACAGTACTTTATTTTTGCTTAATTTTTGCATTTTTGCGTCTCTTGTCATTTTCTTTTGTCAACAATATTGGCGTGTGGTGTTTTGTGCGATATCAAGAAAAGTATGTTCACAATTTTAAAAAAATACTTGAATGATGTCTTGGAAGAAACATGGGAATTTAGTGAGCGCCAGGGCACTTGATGACAAAGCTTCTGTGAAAGTTTGGTCAAAATCCATTGAGAAATGTAGGAGAAGTTGCGCACTGTAGAAATTGTTTACTATATATTCTGCATAAGGAAAAAATATACAAAGGGCCATAATTCGGTCAAATATTATCCAATCACAAAACCCCGACAATATGTGCCAGGCACTTAAAAACAAAGCTTCTAAGAAAGTTTGGTCAAAATCCGTTGAGAAATGTACGAGGAGTTGAGCACAGAAGAAATTGTTCTCTATATATTCTGTATAAGGAAAAAATATACAAAGGGCCATAATTCGGTCAAATATTATCCAATCACAAAACCCCGACAATATGTGCCAGGCACTTGATAACAAAGCTTCTAAGAAAGTTTGGTCAAAATCCGTTGAGAAATGTAGGAGGAGTTGCGCACAGAAGAAATTGTTCACTATATATTCTATATAAGGAAAAAAAACAAAGGGCCATAATTAGGTCAAATATATACCAATTGCAAAACCCTGGCAATATGTGTCAGGGCACTTGATGACAAAGCTTCTGAGAAAGTTTGGTCAAAATCCGTTGAGAAATGTAGGAGGAGTTGCGCACAGAAGAAATTGTTCACTATATATTTTATATAAGGAAAAAAAACAAAGGGCCATAATTAGGTCAAATATTATCTAATCGCAAAACCCCGACAATATGCGCCAGGGCACTTGATGACAAAGCTTCTGTGAAAGTTTGGTCAAAATCCGTTGAGAAATGTAGGAGGAGTTGCGCACAGAAGAAATTGTTTACGCCCGCCCGCCCGCCGACATACCTCAATCTAATAACCAGTTTTTTCCTTCGGAAAACCTGGTTAAAAATGAAACCACAAGGATCACACCCATGTAAAAGAAATTGTATCGCATGCAAACATATCAGCAGTAAATCATATGTTAAAATTCATTCAACAGGAAAATACTTTCATATCAAAGGCACATATGACTGTAATTCATCCAGTTTAATCTATTTAATAACATGCAACAAATGTGGAATACAATATGTAGGACAAACCGGCAATACTATAAAAGAACGTCTATATGGCCATTTCGCAGACATAAAAAATGCCAACAATTATAAACCCGTTTCCCGCCATTACACAACACACGAACACAACGTTAATGACGTCGACGTAACTATGTTATTATCAACACCTAAGAACGTCAACATCCGCCTCAGAACTGAAGAAACACTTATATCAATATTTAAAACACGATCACCATCCGGACTTAACTTAATACAGTAATAATGGACATTCAAAGTAATTTACAGAAACAACAGTTAACAGCTAACAACGAACACTTCATTGAAATATCCAAAAAACTACGACAATGTAAAACCTGCAACAAATTTCTGAAAGGATCTAAAAGTAACTTCAACCGACACTTTAAAATTCACCAAGACACGAAATTACGATTTATATGCTACATCTGCAACAACTCTTTTAGCCGACGTGAACACCTCCAGAAACACAGCAATACGATACACAAACAACCACTAAAACGATACCTCACCAAATTAGAGAAAAAACACGACAACATTGAAATAAAACCTATCAAACCTTGGAAAAAACCTTTTGAAGCAACCACCATACCAAAATTCGGTATAATACCCGGCGTAAAATCATGGCTACAGAATACACCAAAATCAACAACGGACGAAATTTTAAAAGAAATGATAATAGATCCGGAATTATCCCCACTTCAACTGTCCCCCTTTAGAAGTAACAACCCGTTGCCGTGGAGCAGCCACACAAGCACATCAACCAATTGCCAGGATGAAAAAGGAACACTGAATGACGTTAATATAAACATTTATTCCATTTACGGTATTTTTTCTTAAAAGCATACAGCTAAATATAGATTATGGGGTAAACCCAAAATGACATAATTTAAACTATTTTTAGAACAATTCACGTGACGTAAAGTAAACCCGATTTTTGTACGTTAGACAATGATTTTTCTATTATTCTGATATTTTATAACCCTGATGAAGACTCGTGAGAGTCGAAAAGTCGGTTATCATCATTAAATAAACCTTAAAACCTATCCTGTGTTGATTGTTTGTTCCACTTTTATTGTTTTTCTTGTAATATATTGATAATTAGGTTTCATATAAGGACACCTGGTTCCATACATCGCTACTTTGGTTCCATATATTGAATATTTGGTATCATATATTGTGATAATCAAATTATATATTGATACTTCGGCTCCATACATTGATAAATTGGTTTCATATATTGTAACAAGAGCACCGCTAGGCGGAGCATTATATGCCCGAAAGTGTTCTTTTTTTATATAAAGGATGAAGCATTTGTAAGACATTTCATAAATTAAATAAAGTATTACCTCCTTCCAATAGCAATCCTCCTATAAAGATTGAATATTGTGGGCCAAATAGAAATTAAGTTATGCTCCAGTAACTGTTTTCAGTTTTAAAGTAATAGTGACCATGACCTTTGACCTTGTGACCCCAAAATCAATAGGGGTATTCTACCTAATATGGACAATCATCCTATGAAGTTTTAATATTGTAGGCCAAAAAGACCTTAAGTTATGCTCCGGAAACTGTTTTCAGTTTTAAAGTAATAGTGACCTTGACCTTGTGACCCCAAAATCAATAGGGGTCTCCTACCCAATATGGACATTCATCCTATGAAGTTAGAACACTGGGCCACATGGAACTTAAGTTATGCTCCGGAAACTGTTTTCAGTTTTAAGGTAATAGTGACCATGAACTTTGACCTTGTGACCTCAAAATCAATAGGGGTCTTCTACCCAATATGGACAATCATCCTATGAAGTTTGAACACTGTGGGCCAAATGCAACTTAAGTTATGCTCCGGAAACTGTTTTTCAGTTTTAAGGTGATAGTGACCTTGACCTTTGACCTTGTGACCCCAAAATCAATAGGGGTCTTCTACCCAATATGGACAATCATCCTATGAAGTTTGAATGTTGTGGGCCAAATGAAAAAAAACTCAAGTTATGCTCCGGAAACTGTTTTCATTTTTAAGGTGATAGTGACCTTAACCTTTGACCTTGTGACCCCAAAATCAATAGGGGTCTTCTACCCAATATGGGCAATCATCCTATGAAGTTTGAATGTTGTGGGCCAAATGGAACTTAAGTTATGCTCCGGAAACCAAATTGCTAACGGACGGACGGACAGACGCCAGGGGGTATAACATAATATGCCCGAAATTCTTTTGGTCATATAAAAATGAATTAATATATTGATAATTCGGTTTCATATAAGGATATCTGGTTCCATACATGGCTACTTTGGTACAATATATTGAAGAATTTGAATCATATATTGAGAAAATTAACTTATATATTGCTAACTCGGTTTCATACACTTACGGTATGGTTTCATATATTGTAACTGTGGATTATTATAATAGATTCCGGTTAAATAAGAAGGTGTTTTCAAGTCATATATAGTCGAAGTGAACTTATATATTATCCAAATGGTTAAATAAATTGAAAAAGAACAATATCAGACAGCCATGGCTTTCCATACGAATGTATGTAATATTTTTCTTGTTATCATAGAAATTTATTGAAATTTATGAAATTCTTACTGAAGATGTCTAATTTTAATAAAAGAATGAATAACTATGTATGGGAAGCTGCATATCCTATTACATGCCAAGTAAAGTCTAAAGGTCTTTTCTATATATAAAAAAAAAACAGTTAGTTTTTTTAATGACACTATCATTATATTCATACTATGACCACATATAGTGTAAGAGTCTAAAGCTGCACACCTAGATGAGCCAAAATATTTCAAGAAATTCAATCCTTAGACAAATGTATTAATATCTATAATTTGAAGAAATGCCATGACCCTGGGGCATTTTAAAGCTTTACCTTAAATAGGGCCAATCAAATTAATATGAGCAAACTTGATAAAAGACAACCTAAGAATGCTACAGACAAAGTTTGGTGATCACCCATCAAATATTCCAGTAGGAGATGATGTTCAAAGGTTTTTATATTTTTAGCTTGAGCAGCCCCCAAAAGGGGCCTATCAAATTAATATGAGCAAACTTGATTAAAGACTACCTAAGAATGCTACAGACAAAGTTTGGTGATCATCCATCAAATATTCCAGTAGGAGATGATGTTCAAAGGTTTTTATATTTTTAGCTTGAGCAGCCCCAAAAAGGGGCCTATCAAATTAATATGAGCAAACTTGATAAAAGACTACCAAAGAATGCTACAGACAAAGTTTGGTGATTATATCCATTAGTTCTATAGAAGGAGATGTCTAAAGGTTTTTCTATCTTTAGCTCTAGAGACCCCTAAAATGGGTCAATCAAATTAACATGAGCAAACTTGATAAAAGATGACCCAAGAATGCTACAGACAAAGTTTGGTGATCATCCATCAATTAGTTCTATAGTAGATGTTTAAAGGTTTTTCTATTTTTAGCTCTAGAGACCCCTTAAATAGGTCAATCAAATTAACATGAGCAAACTTGATAAAAGACAACCCAAGAATGCTACAGACAAAGTTTGGTGATCATCCATCAAATATTCCAGTAGGAGATGATGTTCAAAGGTTTTTATATTTTTAGCTTGAGCAGCCCCCAAAAGGGGCCTATCAAATTAATATGAGCAAACTTGATAAAAGACTACCAAAGAATGCTACAGACAAAGTTTGGTGATTATATCCATTAGTTCTATAGAAGGAGATGTCTAAAGGTTTTTCTATCTTTAGCTCTAGAGACCCCTAAAATGGGTCAATCAAATTAACATGAGCAAACTTGATAAAAGATGACCCAAGAATGCTACAGACGAAGTTTGGTGATCATCCATCAATTAGTTCTATAGTAGATGTTTAAAGGTTTTTCTATTTTTAGCTCTGTTGACCCCTAAAAGGGGCCAATTGAAATGACATGAGCAAATTAAAGTGTGAGATGCTACAGACCAAATTTGAGGTAAATCTGCCCAGCAGTTTCAGAGGAGACGATGATTGTTGACGCCAGACGACGGAGTATCCCCCTTTGATATTAATAGCTCACCTTGAACCTTCGGTTCTGGTGTGCTGAAAAGAGAGAGCCATAAACATGTAAGACAATGCTGTAAAAGAATAATTTTGAAAGAATTTTTACAGTTTCCATGGTTTTTGACACTCCACCATGTCCCTCCTGTAGTTTCTTCAACAGTTTCTTGTCTTTAATTATTTCTACAGCATCTCCTTCCCTAAAACCTGCAACCTGAAATATACAAGAAGACAAACTTTGAAGTTATAGGACTCTAAAACCTGCTATCTGAAATATACAAGAAGACAAACTTTGAAGTTAAAGGACTCTAAAACCTGCAACCTGAAATATACAAGAAGACAAACTTTGAAGTTATAGGACTCTAAAACCTGCAACCTAAAATATACAAGAAGACAAACTTTGAAGTTATAGGACTCTTAAACCTGCAACCTGAAATATACAAGAAGACAAACTTTGCAGTTATAGGACTCTAAAACCTTCAGCCTGAAATATACAAGAAGACAAACTTTGAAGTTATAGGACCCTAAACCCTGCTACCTTATATAAACAAGAAGACAAAGTTTAAAGTTACAGGACTCTAAAACCTTCAACCTGAAATATACAAGAAGACAAACTTTGAAGTTATAGGACTCTAAAACCTGCAGCCTGAAATATACAAGAAGACAAACTTTGAAGTTATAGGACCCTAAACCCCGCTACCTGAAATATACAAGAAGACAAACTTTGAAGTTATAGGACTCTAAAACCTGCAACCTAAAATATACAAAAAGACAAACTTTGAAGTTATAGGACTCTAAAACCTGCTATCTGAAATATACAAGAAGACAAACCTTGCAGTTATAGGACTCTAAAACCTGCAGCCTGAAATATACAAGAAGACAAACTTTGAAGTTATAGGACTCTAAAACTGTAACCTGAAATATACAAGAAGACAAACTTTGAAGTTATAGGACTCTTAAACCTGCAACCTGAAATTAAGTTATTTGGCGGACAAGCTTTTTGAAGTCAAGGCCCCTGTGACCTTTGACCTGGTGACCTCAAAGTCAATAGGGGTCATCTAATAATCATGACTAACCTCAATGCCAAATATGAAGACTGTGGGTCAAAGGAATCTTAAGTTATTGGGCGGACAAGCTTTTTGAAGTCAAGGCCCCTGTGACCTTGACCTTTGACCTGATGACCTCAAAATCAATATGGGTCATCTACAAATCATGACTAACCTCCATGCCAAATATGAAGACTATGGGTCATAGGAATCTTAAGTTATTGGGCGGACAAGCTTTTTGAAGTCAAGGCCCCTGTGACCTTGACCTTTAACCTGGTGACCTCAAAGTCAATAGGGGTCATCTACTAAACATGACTAACCTCCATGCCAAATATGACAACTGTAGGTCAAAAGAATCTTAAGTTATTGGGCGGACAAGCTTTTCGAAGTCAAGGCCCCTGTGACCTTGACCTTTGACCTGGTGACCTCAAAATCAATAGGGGTCATCTACTAATCATGACTAACCTCCATGCCAAATATGACGACTGTAGGTCAAAGGAATCTTAAGTTATTGGGCGGACAAGCTTTTTGAAGTCAAGGCCCCTGTGACCTTGACCTTTAACCTGGTGACCTCAAAATCAATAGGGGTCATCTACTAATCATGACTAACCTCCATGCCAAATATGAAGACTGTAGGCCAAAGGAATCTTAAGTTATTGGGCGGACAAGCTTTATGAAGTCAAGGCCCCTGTGACCTTGACCTTTGACCTAGTGACCTCAAAATCAATAGGGGTCATCTACTAATCATGACTAACCTCCATGCCAAATATGAAGACTAAGGGTCAAAGATATCTTAAGTTATTGGGCGGACAAGAAAAAACCGACGGACGGCCGGACAGCCGGACGGACAAGCTGATTCCAGTATACCCCCCTTACAACTTTGTTGTGCGGGGGTATAATGAATCATTTCCTAGTAATTGCCAGTTATTCCTAATGAATCATTTCCCAGTAATTGCCAGCTTATTCTAACTGAATCATTTCACATTAATAGCTAGTTATTCAAAATGAATCTTTTCCCAGTAATTGCCAATTATTCAAAATATATCATTTCCCAGTAATTGCCAGTTATTCTGACTGAATCTTTTGCTAGTAATTGCCAGTTATTCCAACTGAATTATTTGCTAGTAATTGCCAATTATTCCAACTGAATCATTTCCCAGTAATTGTCACTAATCTTCCAACTGAATCATTTCCCAGTAATTGCCAGTTATTAAAAATGAATCATTTCTTAGTAATTGCCAGTTATTCTAACTGAATAATTTCCAAGTAATAGCCAGTTATTCAAAATGAATCATTTCCCAGTAATTGCCAGTTATTCCAAATGAATCATTTCGCTGTAATTGCCAGTTATTCTAACTGAATCATTTCCCATTAATAGCCAGTTATTCAAAATGAATCTTTTCCCAGTAATTGCCAATTATTCAAAATAAATCTTTTCCCAGTTATTGCCAGTTATTCTAACTGAATCATTTCCCATTTATAGCCAGTTATTCAAAATGAATCATTTCCCAGTAATTGCCAGTTATTCCAAATGAATCATTTCCCAGTAATTGCTAGTTAGTGTAACTGAATCATTAAGTAAGTTTGTAGATAGCTATAACCTTAAAAACACATTTTAAATCTATCAAAAACCAACCAGTACTGAGTAATGAGTGTAAAGTTTCTTAGAGCTTGCATCATTTATATAATTTGCAGTTGACTAAAACGTGGGCAATAACTCTGCAAGAGATAAATAAATATTTAGTCATAATGGTCACAGCATAGTTTTAACCCATCCTTTATGGTACAGCATGCAAAAAAAACAACATTTTATTTACACATCATGCTGTTTTAATAAAAATCAATATTTCTTTAGCCATATTTACCCGATACAATGCTGCTTTGGAAATAATATGAAAGTTGCCATCAGGGTACTGTACACGAGCCATGTCACCTCCAAACAGAAGCTCCACCACTGTGCCGAGCTCGTTCACACACTGTAAACAAAGAACAGTCAGGTATTCTAGTCAAAAATACTGCATAGATGTAAGTCATTGTACAGTGTATAAAGCTTACTAACAGAAATGCACCAGCTCATTGTTACACAAGTCTCCTATCTCAGGCAGTGCACGGGTATTTACTGGGCATACATCAGGTTTTTAAAAATCAGAAAGTCAAAGTCTTACTATTTTTTGTAGGGGGTGTGGGACATAATTATAGATGACTGGCACATATAGTAAAAATGTTCTTTATTCACAATTGGACTCATGGTAAGCTTAATTGCTTAACCTTGTTTGTTTGTTTCATTTTACGCCTTTTCCTAACAGAATTTCAGTCATATTTCCTAACCATCATTCCTGGAGAGTTACACCAGTACTAGACTACCTTTCTCCGTGCTAAACTACCAAAGCATCTACCGGGGATCCAACCCACGCCAGAGAGGTAACTGAATTAGAAGTCATCGACTTGAACCCCTCAACCACGGAGGCGGTTAATTGCTTAACCTATACCTGTCTTAATGTCAATTGTTGATTGCTCAGATTAAGTACTTTGACAAGCTCACCATGGGCAGTTTAAAAATTAAACAGCAATTTGGTAGAGAAGGGAAACATGTGACATTATATTTTTGTTTAATAAAATAAATGATAGTATATTAACTGCCTGTAAACAGAACATGTGGGGAGGTTATTTAAGTTGCATTTTGGAAATTGATGTCTTAAAATATGAAAAAGACATATAAGACTGTACAGATAACAAGAATTCATTAACTTCACCAATTGACCTTCTGCTACAATTATGAAGCACCTTCTGAATTTCCTTTAACTAAGCCACCAGATTTTACAATTCCACCCTATATACCTTTATATCGGAAAGAGTGTGGTTACTTAAAACAGCTCCCATAATTAGTTGACAAATCCAAATTTTCTTTGTAATGTAAACTCTTAATACAACACTAAATAGTAGTGTAGGAACACATTTTTTTTGTTTCTATACAACTGAACATTGCCATAATGCATAGACCCCTGACTATCTATCTATACTGTGCTCCTCTTAGTTCACGGTACGTAACAATTTGAAACATGAAATAAAATAACAAATGTAACTTATGGTTCAAAAATTATCACAAGCTGTAACATATACTTATTTTCTGCTGCATGACACAAGGAAACAACAATACATTTAGTCCAAATCAGTTTTAATGGGCCAGAAGTAGATCATATGTCGGCCATTTTGAAAACAGTATGTCATCATTTAAATCGCAGTAATGGTGTTACACTTCAGTTTTTTCATGTTTCAGTTAGGCAGCAAGGTTCCCTTTAAATCTATGACAATCACAATAAGGGCAATTTTTTTACAAGAATACTCTGAAAAGCTTCAAATGTCAAATAAATTCCTTCTCAATGATATGTTTTTGGAGCCATGATTAGGAGAGATTTTATTGACAATACCCCCCCCCCCCCCGGCCCCTCCCCCCCCCTCTCCCGTCCCACCCAAAAAAAAACCTATAAAATAAATAAATAAAACAACTAAAAAAAACTCAAAATTCCTTTGATCTGTTTATCAACAAACAACAAAATTTACTGGTCAAGTCACCAACTGCAGAACATAATTTGACGCTATTTCATAGACAACTGCTGATTTGATTAGCGATGCCAATCATGAGATGCCGCTAGCTTTTGTTTCATATTGTATATTAAGACCGATTATCCAGTGTATATCCAACAATCTGTATTTTCACACCGATTAGTGTCATATTTATCAGTTCATAAACATGTAAACATACCGCGAGGTCATTGTATTAGACTGTGTCACTGTTCATTTCAATTTTTCATTCAGATGGGAAGTTACAAATATAAACCAGTCAATGACCCACAAAAAGTAGACTGTGTCGCCGTGTTTGGAGATAAGAAGTGATAGTTCTAGATGGAAAACCAAATATGTACTTTTCCATTCTTAAAATAGAAAATGCTAAATTTAGACTGGAGATTCCAAAAGTCATACTTTTCGTAAGTTTGAGCCAATCGTGATTTTCTTGAGCCAATTTAATTATTTTGGAGCCAATTTGCTCATTTGCTCTTGCCAGCGCGAGCCCTGGGCTATAATTAAAGCCATCCGGGTAAACGTCATTTATTTATTGACTTTCGTACATTTCACTTATCTCACGTGTCAAATTTTTTCATTGTTACAAAGACGGAAAATAAACAATATTATCATAAGAAACAAATCGGGTATAACATCAGTCTCTATTTCTATATCAATTCACCTTAATTGCCTTTATCATGAGGTGTTAAAAACATGTGTCTCCGACTGTCACTCATTCAGAGCATGTCTACTGTCTTTTTGTGTTGGACCGAAAAGGTGTGATTTTCACTATGTTTCTGTCGAGGGGATCAGAGATCAGTTTCGAAAGTTCGAGCGATCCATGTTCGAGCTATCCACTTTAAATTCCCCCGATCATATTCTCATTATATCTTTAATGTATTAAGCAACTTTTGCTCAACGCGACCAACGACCGCTAATTAGTCAGCTAATTGAGATCAATCTTTTCATTAAACGACCACTTTTACCTGTCAAGTAATTGTGTTTTTAGAGTACATAACACCGCCTCGTAATGTCACAAGTGTCAACAATCAAAGCACAATATAAAAATGTGTGAAAATCTCTATTTCCCAAACCGTTTTAGCGTATGCAAATGAAGGTTAGTATACGTGTGACATGTATTATCCAATAATATCGATAAAAGAATGCAACGCCCCGCCCCTACTGAGATGGTGTATACGCTTAGCTGTTGATATTTAGACTGCATTAAATTGACCTTGAGCTTGATCAGCAATTAGATTAATCGTTACAATCAGATGTAGTTTGTTTATTTCAAATGAAAAATTCACAACAGAAAAAAGCTTCACCCATTAGGAGTTTCATGTTGAAGACAAGGAAATACAACGGAGAAGTTTAAAAATTCTGGAAAACTGTCAAACATGTACGTGTATGTGGATCAAAACTGTTTTGTCAATAAATACCAGAAAGTAAGCATCCATTTAGATTATCCGAGCGTTCTAATTATAAAACATTTATATAAATGAAGTTGAAAAACATTCCGTTGCAAAAGAAAGATGTCATGTATAAATTTTGACTTTTTATCATGCTTTGTCTCGTTTCATAAAGCGACCGTTTTGGGTGTTTCCCTTGCGCGGTCGCTTAATACAAGTTTGACTGTATAAGGAAAACCTTAGTCCTATGACCCCGGGGCAGGGCTAAATTTGACATTAGAGGCAAAATTTGAACAACTTTGGTAAACGACCTATAGATGATATCATATACAAAATATCAAAGCTCTAAGCCTGGTACCTTCAGACAAGAAGATATTTTAAGTATTTATTATATATACAGAGTGAAAATCAATGACTCCGGGGCCAGTCCACTTTTGCCTCCATGACTATAATTTGAACAATCTTGGTAGAGGTCTACCAGACAATGCCTTATGCAAAATATCTACCAGACAATGCCTTATGCAAAATATCTTAGCTCTAGGCCTTGTGGGTCTTTACAAGAAGATTTTTTAAATTTATTCTTATAATTCCTTTTGGTTGCCATGGCAATCAGATTTCTGCATGGAATGAAATTCTCTTGAACAACTTTGGAAGCCCTTCACCCAAGGATCAATCCTGCTGAGTTTGGTTGCAATTGACTAGTGGTTTTTTCACAATAAGACTTTTTAAGTTCACTATATAATCTATATAACACACACACACGCCCACACACACAGGCGAATCGCTATATGCCACCGCATCGCAGATGCTGCGGTGGCATAAAAACACTTTTGACCATTTTGTATAATTTAAAATATCAATACCCAGTATTATTATTGCTAATACCTGTTTCATTTCATCTTTCCAACCTCCAGGTATATTTCCATTTTTTCTGGGCATCTTGGAATTCTTTCAAACTCATGTTGACTGACACCTTGTCTCCAGGTTTGACCTTAATAATACCTGAAACAAATTGTAATGACATTTTATACATTGAATAATTATTTTTTCCCTTTCTTGCAGAGATTTAAATTTGTTGCAACTTTTATTTTTATGGTGAAGAAGCTACTATTTGACCTTCAATGTACATTGTTTATGCACAGATCAGCTCCTGCTTTAACTGGCACTCTGTTGAACTCTTTCTTATTTTTTTTTTATTTGCTCAAAAAGCTCAATAATGGATTCTACACATACTCCAAATATTTTGAAAAGAATAAAAATAAACAAGAGGGCCATGATGGCCCTGAGGTCGCTCACCTGTATATAGGCCCCCCAACCCCCACCCCCCGCCAACGTTGCAGGGCCAATTTAACCCAAGGGCTTTTATTTGCACAAACTTGGTAGACACCCATAAGAAGATGTTTCATCCTAAACATCTAAGCTCTAGCTCATTGGGCTTTTTAAAAGAAGATTTTTTTTTGTTTTTACTAAACACATATAGTTAACAAGAGCACCGCTAGGCGGAGCATTATATGCCCGAAAGTGTTTTTTTTAGTAAGGATGAAGCATTTGTAAGACATGGGAATTCGCTGTTCATCCTATAAAATTTTACAGCTGTAGGTTGATTAATACTTAAGTTATTAATAATGACCTTATCCTTTGACCTTGTGACCCCAAAATCTATAGGGGTCTCCTACCTTATATGGACAATCATCCTAAGAAGTTTGAATATTGTGGGCCAATTGGAACTTTAATTATGCTCTAGAAACTGTTTTCAGTATTAAGGTAAAAGTGACTTTGACCTTGTGACCCCAAAATCAATAGGGGTCTTCTACCCAATATGGACAATCATCCTATGAAGTTTGAATATTGTGGGCCAAATGGAACTTACGTTATGCTCCGGAAACTGTTTTTGGTTTTAAGGTAATTGTGACCTTGACCTTTGACCTTGTGACCCCAAAATCAATAGGGGTCTTTTGCCCAATATGGACAATCATCCTTTGAAGTTTGAATATTGTGGGCCAAATGGAACTTAAGTTATGCTCCAGAAACTGTTTTCAGTTTTAAGGATATAGTGACCTTGACCCATGACCTTTTGACCCCAAAATCAATAGGGGTCTTCTACCCAATATGGACAATCATCCTATGAAGTTTGAACACTGTGGGCCAGATGGAACTTAAGTTATGCTCTGGAAACTGTTTCCAGTATCAAGGTAATAGTGACCTTGACCTTTGACCTTGTAACCCCAAAATCAATAGGGGTCTTCTACCCAATATGGACAATCATCCTATGAAGTTTCAACATTGTGGGTCGAATGGAACTTAAGTTATGCTCCGGAAACTGTTTTCAGTTTTAAGGTCATAGTGACCTTGACCTTTGACCTTTTGACCCCAAAATCAATAGGGGTCTTCTACCCAATATGGACAATCATCCTATGAAGTTTGAACATTGTGGGCCAAATGGAACTTAAGTTATGCTCCGGAAACCAAATTGCTAACGGACGGACGGCCGTACAGACAGACAGACGGACGCCAGGGGGTATAACATAATATGCCCTTTCGGGCATATAAAAACAATGACACCCCTAGGGCCGGGCCAGTTTTGACCCCATGGCTTTTATTTGAACAAACTTTGTAGACACTTACTAGAAGATGTTTCATGCTTAATATCTAAACTCTAGCTCTTTGGGTTTTTTCAAAGAAGATTTTAAGTTTTTGCTATACACATATAAAGAAAATCAATGACCCCCAGGGCCGGGCCAATTTTGACCCCAGGTCTTTTATTTGAACAAACTTTGTAGACACTCACTTAAAGATGTTTCATGCTTAACATCTTAACTATACCTATTTGGGTTTTTTCAAAGAAGATTTTTTAAGTTTTTGCTATACACATATAAGGAAAATCAATGACCCCCGGGGCGGTGCCAATTTTGACCCCAGGGCTTTTATTTGAACAAACTTGGTAGACACCTATTAGAACATGTTTGATGCTAAATATCTTAGCCATAGCTCTTTGAGTTCTTTAAAAGAAGATTTTTTAAGTTTTTACTATATGCATATAGGGAAAATCAATGACCCCCCCCCCCCGGGCCGGGCCAATTTTGACCCCAGGGCTTTTATTTGAACAAACTTGGTAGACACTTATTGGAACATGTTTCATGCTAAATATCTTAGCTCTAACTCTTTTGGTTCTTTAAAAGAACATTTTTTAAGTTTTTACAATATGCATATAGGGAAAATCAATGACCCCCTGGGGCGGGACCAATTTTGACCCCAGGGCTTTTATTTGAACAAACTTGGTAGACACCTATTAGAACATGTTTGATGCTCAATATCTTAGCCATAGCTCTTTGAGTTCTTTAAAAGAAGATTTTTTAAGTTTTTACTATATGCATATAGGGAAAATCAATGACCCCCCCCCCCCCGGGGCGGGGCCAATTTTGACCCCAGGGCTTTTATTTGAACAAACTTGGTAGACACCCATTAGAACATGTTTCATGCTAAATATCTATCTTAGCTCTAGCTCTTTGGGTTCTTTAAAAGAAGATTTTTTAAGTTTTTACTATATGCATATAGGGAAAATCAATGACCCCACGGGGCGGGACCAATTTTAACCCCAGGGCTTTTATTTGAACAAACTTGGTAGACACTCACTAGAAGATGTTTCATGCCAAATATCTAAGCTCTAGCTCTTATGGTTTTTTAAATGAAGATATTTAAAGTTTTTTCTTTTGGTTGCCATGGCAACCAGAGTTCTGCATGGAATTAAATTCTTTGAACAATTTTTAAAGGTGACCACCAAAGGAACATTCCTGTGAAGTTTTGATGAAATTGGCTTAGTGGTTTATGAGGAGATGTCATTTAAAGTAAAAGTTTACGGACGGACGACGGACGGACGCCGGACGAAAAGCGATCACAAAAGCTCAAACTGGCAATTTGTGACAGGTGAGCTAAAAATAGTTGTGCTAGAGGGAGTTATTGACTTATTGTTGTAACTGTGTGAGCTCCTTCTTAAATTCCTGATTTTGAGCCGAAGACTGCTAATATTTTTTACTCAAATTGTATTAGTCATTATTCTTTAATATTGAGGGAACGAAAGATTTCCTATGATATGTAAATAGAAAACAATTAAACAGTTTCACCCAAATTATTATAAAAGTATTCTTACCTATGACAGGCATATGATCTACATAAACCTTGCCGCCTTTGCTGACCCTCGATGCAACAACGTCTACAAAACCTCCAACCCCGAACCTGTACTCCTTCACATCATGGCCTATCTCCCACTTGACACGTACATAGGCATTTGCAAGGCCATCTTTATCCTCAACAAATGCCATGACAATACCTTTTCCAGAATCACCTAAAAGTAGCAGGCATGTTTGCTCATTGTAAATTATACCTATATATTTTCTGTTGCAAAATAGCAGACAGTTTACTTAAAGGTCACATGTTTAGGACTGGGGTTGACAAAAATTCATTACAAACTCAATTTTTTAAGAAACAAGAGCTGTCACCTAAGTGACAAATGCCTCTGAAAAGGTGTCTTAAGCATGCAGGTATTATGAAAGAAAAGAGAATGAAAGTAACTAATTGCTGAATATTGTTCTTTGTATTATTGTACCTGTAAGCTCTAATTGTGTTAGCATAAACTTTCAAATATAAGTGTGACCTTGACCTTTGAGGAAGGGACGTGGTTCCTGGACGCGACAAAATGTTGTTATGAGATAGACATTTGTGCCAAATTATTTCAAAAGCCCTCAATGCATGACACAGTTACAGTCTTGACATGATTGTTGTGTAAGTGGGGACACTCGGACATGTGCCTCAGCCGCGACATATTGTCTTTATGTGGTAGACATTTGTGCCAAGTTATTTTAAAATCCTTCCATGCATGACAAAGTTACAGTCCGGACATAAATGTGTATCTTCAAACTCTTCTTAAGAGGGAATCATGGTAAATGGTATGTCAAGGTGTTACTTTTATCAGGTTTTTTGTTGTGAGTGGTATATCATGATGACTGGTTTATTATCATGGTAATTGGTATATCATGGTGATTGATATATCATGATGATTGGTTTATCATGGTGATTGGTATATCATGGTGATTGGTATATCATCGTGATTGGTATATCATGATGATTGGGCTATCATGGTGATTGGTATATCATGGTGATTGGTATATCATCGTGATTGGTATATCATGATGATTGGTTTGGTATATCATGGTGATTGGTTTATCATGGTAATTGGTATATCATGGTGATTGGTATATCATGATGATTGGTATATCATGGTGATTGGTTTATCATGGTGATTGGTATAGATGATTGGTATATCATGGTGATTGTTGAATTATGATGATTGGTTTACCATGGTGATTGTTATATCATAGTGATTGGTATATCATGGTGATTGGTATATCATGGTGAGTGGTATATCATGGTGATTGGTTTACCACTGTATTTGGTTTATCAAGGTGATTGGTATATCATGGTATCAGGTACAGTAAATTCTCTCTATTAAGACCACTAACGGGACTGACTCAAAGTGGTCTTAATAGTGAACTGGTCTTAATAGTGAATAAGTCACTTTAACAACTGACGAAGTCCAACTTAACTTAGTGTATACCTTGTATAGTTTTATGCACATAGTAAATGTACTTAATTAAATGAGATAAAAGAAACACATATTTTTTTAAAACAAAAATTTTAATGTATATCAATGATACATCATTAATGTAATGAAAATATTAATTTACGGCTAGTTTTTCAAGTTTCCCCTTTAGAAGAAATAATATGAGGTATTAAATATAGTTATGACTCTCATTACGATTTATACATTAATTACATATCGAAATAAAGCACACATGAACTGATATTTTGGTGTAATATATATACTTGCTATAAATTGTGATGCACAACAAACAATTTTTAATGCTATTCACCTGTTTATTACATCCTAATTACGCCGACACATTAATCGTTTCTCACACCATAGCTGCTTAGATTAATTAGCCAGAAGTGGTTTAAACTGATCATATTGACCCTTGAATGCTAAAGATACATCGTAAAGCAAGCGTCTAATCAATCGATATATATTAATGACCTTATTTGACCCGGTGTATTTGTTTACGACAGAGGGAAAATTACGACAATGAATGGGGGGGGGGGGGGCAATAAACACTGGCCATTATGTTGCATGGTCGTAATACAGGTTACTGTTTTGATAAGAAATCGCACAAATGTCTGACAGAAGTGGTACTTATGCCGGATTAGATAAATGGTCGGTATACTGGTCATTTTTCTCAATGAATAAAGAAGGCAAATATTTTGTACTTTTAAAATTGCCCGTAATAGTGGCGTGGTCCTATTTGTGGCGTGGTCGTTAGGTGGCATTTTACTGTATATCAGGGATAATGGTTTATCATGTTGAATAATGGTGATCAATTAGCATTATAGGCTTCAAAATGGCAATAACTACAACAAAATAGCATTATACAATGTATAGGACAAATAATTTGCATTCAAATGACATTATTTGTGTAAGAATGGCATTAATGTCATCAAACCAACCATCATGGGGAAACATTTGCCATGCCCAGGGGTTAGTCCTCTCTACGTACAGGCTAGCCACCACTTGTAGGTATATTAAATGGTGATACTCATACAGAAACCAGGAATATAAATAATAACTTATCATGTATAAGGCAAAATAATGAGCTTGAGATTTTTATTGTTTTGTACTTGAATCAAGATTAACTAAAGAGCTAAGGAAGAAGATGTAATGACTTTTTATTTTCCCCCTTTTCCCATCTCAAGAAAATTATAAGGATCGCTACTTTTCTGCTTTACTAGAGCAGGAAGACCTCAACTCTCCTTCTATGCAGTATTTAATATATGACAGGGCACCTGAATAGAAACCACCAACCTTTTATAACCTATTATGACAGCTTTCTAAATAGAAATGTTCAAGTTTTTCTGGTAAAATTTGAACCTAGTCATTCAAATCATTACAAGTAAGTGCCCCGTAATCACCTGGGCATTTTAAATTTTATGTGTAAATCTATGCCACTAATTCTACTCTAAACACTGAACATAAAGCAATAGTAGTAAATAGAGCTGACAACACACTTTACCATCAGTCCCAGTGTAATTCCAGTGTGGCCCTCGTATAACCTCTGACTTTGTAAACACACCCAGTAATTGTAATGATGGTGAATTCTTTCTAGGAGGCAAGTTTACCCTGGTAAAATAAACAAACAAAATACAAAAAAATAAGGTAATATTTCTTTTTTAAAAAACCAGTAATTTAGAAAAGTCCTTCATATCTTATTCCATAAAATAAGACTACAGATAACAAGTTAACTTAGAAAAGCATGAGAATATATGCCAAATTTTCTGACAAAATATCTGAAAATATCTCAAATATTTTGTTGGGAATTTAAGGAAGAACAGCCTTTCTCCAGCTACAATATAAGGTTGGCCTTTTCTCATCAGTGCTGACTCACTCCTTGTTAGAATTACAGTATGCAATTTTTGGTCACATGTCAAAATAGTATACAATATTTAAAGAATTACCATAACTAACAAATTTCAGTCAAACTTTAAAGAATTTCATGTTAAAAATATGGAGGTAAATTTCAAACAATTTCTCACATGACACAGCTTAAAAGGTTCATATATACAATGTGGGTGGTAAGATGTTAAGATGTTTTGTCTGAAAAAAAAGTATATCATAAATTATATAACCCTCAACCTGCTTATTTCTTAACTGGACTTGTCCAGCTTTCATTACAGATAAAAACATTCTTCAGTTTTCAGGGAAATACTGACAGAAATATTGACCAGTGCAGACCATGATCAGATGGCATTGGAAGAGATGGCTTGTCCTGGTCTACACTGGTTGCATGGTTGCTGCTAGCAAACTAATTATTAAGGAAAGTAAGACTGATGGTTCATAAATACATGTATGGCTAAAATATCTAAATACTTGTGACATTTGTTTCATCTCTTTGTTAATCACCAGTGATTAAAGAATTTCAGTCACATGATAATATTATACTGTATGTGTTTTTAAATTCGCGGAGGAAATTTTCGTGAAAAGGTCCACTTTGGGGGTCTATACAAATATTTGGGTCATTTTGAATTCGCGTAGGTGACTGCCGAAAGTCATAAATTGAGTCACTCAGGTTAAAAAATAAGGAAAATTACTGTAATCATCGTGGGAGTTCACAGTTATTTTCAATACCAGGTGTCAAACAATATGCTATTGTACAGAAAATAGACATTGTCTAGCAAAGAAAAGAATGCCGTTAACATGCCTAATTTTTCAAAAGTTTGCATTAGAAATATCTTGACATCTGTCAGATCAGATCATGTTTTGGTTTTTCTGAACAAACAATACAAAAAAACACAAACATAAACCAGGGCTCCTCCGGAAGGGCGATTCAGGCGAAAACTTCGCCGTGTATATTTCCATTTCGCTCTCCCAATTGATCAAAGAGAAGTCAACATCGCCGATAAAATCTTAATTCCCAAAGAGTAATTACTTGGCGATGTAAAGAGCAGAGATTGTATCCGCCCATATGACGATTGCTAATTATCATTATTCGATCAGAGCATCGCTTTATACTACCCTTCTACCTGTATGCAAAGCGATAGACCGCCTACTCTAAACAGTAAATAATGAGAGCATCGGCCCGAAACGTGACAGTTTTGCGAGTTAAATACGGGATTAGGCGATAGTTATAGAATGTTTTTTTGCCTCGATCATCTAAACACGTGCAAATCTTCCCTCTAAACACGTGCAAATCTTCCCTAATTGATAAACACGCGATTTCCAACTAGAACTATCGCTGAATGCGATTCATACCCCCACCAATGTCCTTGACAGAAGACAACTTGGAAAGGTGGTTAAGGAAATAACTTAAGTGACACAAATACATAAAAAGAAATTATCTCTGGTGAAAAAAAGACTAATTGTACAGGTAATAGTAAAAATATCTATTATCAAATCATGTTCGAAACAGTTACAAATAACCTTTCATTTTCCCAATATACTAAACTTTTTATAAGTCAATTTTTGACCTTCAAGTGTGGCCTTGACCTTCAGCTGGCACAAGGGTAAGATGGGTTCTGCACATCGCCCAATTGGAATGAACATTTGAGTAAAGTTTGAAGAAAATCCTTCCATTAGTATAGAATTTATAGAGCGGACACAACATATTGTCTAGTATTGATTGTATGTAAATTTAAAGACTTAAAAAGGGGCATAACTTTGTCAAAATCCAATACAGAGTTATGAAACTTGACCTGCATATTGTAATTGTGACACCTCATATGTCTTTTAAGTTTCAAGCAAATACCTATGCTAGTTTCTGAAATATTCAAGAACATGTTTTAATCTAAGAACATTTTCTAAGTCAATTTTTGACCTTCAAGTCTGACCTTGACCTTTAGTCTGCACAAAGGTGACATAGATTCTGCACATAACCTTGTTTAGGTGAACATTTGAGAAAAGTTTGAAGAAAATTCTTCCATTAGTATAGGATTTATTGAGCGGACACAACATATTGTCTAATATGTGATTGTATGTAAATTTGAAGATTAAAAAGGGGCATAACTTTGTTAAAATGCAATACAGAGTTATGAAAATTGACCAGCATATCTTAATTGTGACACTTCATTTATATTTTAAGTTTCAAGCAAATACATTTCCTAGATTCAGAAATATTCAGATATATGTTAAAATTAAAGAACATTTTCTAAGTCAATTTTTGACCTTCAAGTGTGACCTTGACCCTAAGCCGGCAAAAGAGTGACATGGGTTCTGCACATAACCTTGTTGAGGTGAACATTTGAGCCAAGTTTGAAGAAAATCTTTTCATAAGTGTAGGACTTACAGAGCGGACACGACATACTGTGTAATATTTGATTGTTTGATATTTGACCTTCAATTGTGACCTTGACCTTGAGCTGACACATGGGCAACATGGGTTCTGCACATCCCATTGTTGAAATGAACATTTGAGCCAAGTTTGAAGAAAATCTTTCAATTAGTGTAGGACTTACAGAGCGGACACGACATATTGTGTAATATTTGATTGTTTGATATTTGACCTTCAATTGTGACCTTGACCTTAAAATGACACATGGGCAACATGAGTTCTGCACATCCCCTTGTTGAGGTGAACATTTTAGCCAAGTTTGAAGAAAATCTTTCAATTATTGTAGGACCTACAGAGCGGACACGACATACTGTCTAATATATGATTGTGTTTGATATTTGACCTTCAATTGTGACCTTGACTTTGAGCTGACACATGGGCAACATGGGTTCTGCACATCCCCTTGCTGAGGTGAACATTTGAGCCAAGTTTGAAGAAAATCCTTCATGTGGTATAGGAGTTATAGAGCGGACACGAAAATGGAGACGGACGGACCGACCGACCGACCGACTGACCGACCGACCGACCGACGCGACAAAGCGAATCCATTATAGCCCCCCCCACATTTTGTGGTGGGGGTATAATGATGAATAACTTGGAAAACAAAACACAATTACTCAGTAAACATTTAAATAACTAGAACTATCACTAAATGTGATTAATACCCCGGAAATGAGTATGTTTCTAGTAAGAGAATACCTTGTAAAAGAATTGTAATAGAGTTATGGTTGTGGGCAAATAAAGATAGTTGTGGTTTTTGTATGTTGCATTTCCTTTCAATGTGGTTGGCCATTGATGAAATTTTATTGATTTACTCTGTAATAAGTCCAGAAAGACAAGGAAAAGGAACAAATGGCAATAACTCTATAAATACTGAAGATGGAGTTATGGTTATTGTACACTGCACTTCCTCTCATTGTGCTTGATCATTGTATGAAGTTGTATTGAAATCCAACTACCAGTTTTCAAGTTATGCACTGGACAAAAAAGTAACAAAGGGCAATAACTGTAATTTGTCCAAATAGAGTTATGGTTCTTGTACACTGCACTTCATCTCACTGCCATTGATCATTGTATAAAGTTTCATTGAATTCCAACCATTAATTTTCACGTTATGCACTGGACAATAAAAAGTAACAAAGGGCAAAAACTTTTAGATAAGTCGAGAAAAGAGTTATAGTTTCTGTGCACTGCACAGACATCACAGAAGTACGGCAGACTAGAATGTGATACGAAACATTCAATACTAGTATTACTAGTAACAATGCTAGAGGTATAATCAGGGATAATACATGACAAACACAGTGCACACATATCAAATAATTATCAAACTTTATTGACATATTTTTAGACAGATGGTTTCACTTAACAAGAAGATTAGCAAGCTATCAGAAAAATCGATACAGATATAAATGCATTCGTAGCACAATAAACGACGCAAAGTATGTGAACGGACAGGACAGAAAATATCCGAAAGACATCGGGTTTCCGGTTTCACATTTTTCGAGAAGACGCGAATTCAAGTTGACGCAAAATAATTATTTTGGACATTTTGCCTCAAATTCACGAAATAAGGTTCTAGCGAAAAATAAGTGTTTTACAATATTGAATTCCAACTAGCAGTTTTCAAGTTATGCTCTGGACATGAAAAAAGCAATGAAAAAGTAACAAAGGGCAATAACTCTATCATTACTCTGGACAGAGTTATAATTCTTGTGCACTGCACTTCCTCCTATTGTGCTTGACTATTGTATGAAGTTGTTTTGAATTCCAACCAGTACGTTTTAAGTTATGCTCTGGACAAGGATAATAATAATAATAATAATAATAATAAAGACTTTATTTAAAGAGGCAACATAGTTGGGCATGCCCAGTCTTCCCTATGAGCCTCTGTCAAATATACAATGTACATAATATAAACATTTACAAACAAAAGGTATGATAAAACAACAACAAAATTACAAATACATTGTAGTTAAGAAACAAGTAAAACGAAAATCTAGGGAAAAAACATTAAAAAAGAATATAGACAATGAAAGTAAAATATACATTTATTATTTTATAATACAACTTTCAGATGGGATTTAAAATTCCCTCCAGAGAACCATCATTTCAGATAATTATTTTTGAATGACTGTAAATTTGAGTTTGAAGAGAATTCCATAGTTTTAACCCTGAATATGATAAAGATTTCTGCAGAACTTGGGATTTGAAGTAGTTTTTGTTCATATGATCTTAAATATGAATTTTCTGTGTAAGTATATAATCAGTGAGAAGATTGTTAAGGGAAATGTATACTATAATAGCTTTTTTATAATTTACTCTTTCAGAAAATTTCATCCAGTTTATTTCAGAAAATAAATCATCAGTTACGGGCGCATCAAAATCTTTGTCTAGTATTATTTGTGCTGCACGTTTTTGAAATTTATACAGGTCATTTAAGTATGAAAGGGCAATAACTCTGCAATTTGTCAAAATGGAGTTATGGTTCTTGTGCACTGCACTTCCTCTTAATGTGCTTGACAACAGTATGAAGTTGTATTGAATTCCAACAAGCAGTGTTCAAGTTATGCTCCAGACAAGGAAAAGTAACAAAGGGCAGTAACTCTGTAATTAGTCCAGATGGAGTTATGAATCTTGTGCACCTCACTTACTCTCAAGGTGCTTGACCACTGTATGAAGTTAAATTGAATTCCAACTATTAGTCTTCAAGTTATGGTTCGGGGGTATAAAAAGTGTGAAAGCATATCACACACTGATATACATTGTTCTCTAGAAGCACGAAAATATGACTAATAAGAAATTATTTGCATGCTTAACAAGAATTCGCGGATCGAATGTCACCGCGAAGATCGCGAAAATTTGAAGCCCGCGAATATTTCTACATACAATATCTGACAGTTACATAATGAGTCTTCATGGATGCCAGTACTCCATTATTTTCCACAAGTAACTGCCAACTTCTGCACATTAACCATTTTAAAACATCTCAGAGATTGAAACCATATCAAACAAATCTGACAAAAGTTAAGCTGACAAAATATCAAACTTACTTGTCAGAATTAGGTGTATCGTATCTGAGGAAAGCATGAGTCATGTCATGTTTGTCCTTACTGTAACAATCCACACAAAGATCTTTGTTACATGTGGGGCAGTTAAACCTAATTCCTCTCAAAGGATCCATTGAACATTCGGAACACTTGACATTCTTATGCTTTATACCTGGAACATTAAAAGTTAAGGCATCAGTATCCCTTAATAGCAGTGGTAAAAGAAAGTAATTACTGATAAGCCGTATTGTACCTAATTTGTTTCATTAGCTAATAATCTTATTATTTGCCAGTGATTGATTGCTACCGTTTCATTTAATTTGTCTAAGTTCATGCAGCTGTTTAGCTTGGACTATGTCTGTGGATAAGTAGAAATAAGACACTGTGTGTGTTTACAAAGTTATCAAATATTTTCGAAGTCCTGGCTTGCTGATATTATGTAAACACAGGTATGCCCTAGAACTGTAAACTTATATAGCAGGATACTGTATTTAATTTGCTTTACCTTTGCCATTTACCTTTGATACAGACAATGTGTTGTAAAAACATGCCAGGGCTTACCTAAATTAAAGGTACCATAGTTCAATAAAAATCTCAAAATTTCAGAACTTTTAATTTTTAAGTCTGTATACCTTTTTGTAATTATTAACAAGAATCATAAACTACATGTACTGTAGTTTGCACTTACCAACTTGCTGTGTATCATATGCCCTGAGCTCATATTGTCCACTGAAACCTGATTTGTAACTTCTTTCTTGCCCAGTATCCCAGACCACCTGCACCCTATTGTCTGCTGCATTCTTTGGTACATAGCTGAGTGTGCCAAGATCCACACACTTTGGGTCTCTAATGGTGGCCCTCCAATCAGGGCCTCTTACCACTCTCACACCTGGCTTCATCCATTCTGGCCACTGGCTACCAGTATTTTTCTGCAATCAAAGTGACATTACTTTTAATTCCCATGTCTGACCTTTCTAATAAGGCTTAAACAATGATAATTACACTAAATCAAAACTTAATGCATGCAGAAATGGGAGTGGTCCAGATTACATGTGCACTTACACTTGGGGTCTGGTTTAGTTTAAACAAATTTTATTTTATACATGTACCATTTTACATTAAAATATAATTGGATTGGAAAACAAGCATAACACTTATATAAATTCCTTTCCATATCTGGTTTGTTACAGACCTGCGTCCAATTAAGGTTATAAAGAAAATTTCTAAGCTCAAACTCAGATCTCCATTATTTGATCGGTTAGAAACCAGCTCAGAATGCATACTGACCAATGAAAATGTTAAGATTTGAAACTGAACTCAGAAAATGGTTTTACAACCTCAAGGCCTGTACTAGTGAAAATAATTATATTGATGTGTCAAAGGTTGATTCTGAGATATTTTCGTTCTGAGTCAGAATCTCGCTTTTACGAAGACGAGAGATATTGCCCAGAAACAAAATAGCACAATATCTTGTGGCGCAGTACAATTAGTTCATACTGGTTGGGGACCACCAAAACCGGACAACCTCAAAACCGGGACGGCCCTGAAAATGCTTAATTTTGTATTTTCTTTGTTCAGTGGTTGTCAGTCACTTTTCTATCAACAATAAATGCATGTTTATTCTATAATTTAGTAAATGAATTTATTTCAACCTCCGTAAATGGTAATATTTTAATGTCTATTTCAAGAATGTCGACGTTGTAATTTAGGCGTCAAGAAAGCAATGCCTGACCTCATATACCAGCTTTAATCATTTGCAGAGTAAACAATAGAATTTCCAAAACTTCAGCATTTGTTGCTGAAATATTGTATACCATGTTAAAATTCAACAAGAGCCACCGCCGGGCGGGGGCAACGCTCGACTTTTTACTGTTTCTAAACGCAAACATAGAAAGGTTTGAACATATCTTAACGTTTCCTTTTTATAAATTTAGTTGGTCTGTCTTGTCACATTAGTTTTGTTTATATATTTTGTATATATATATTCTAAAAATAGTAACACGCAATTCTTTAAATAGATACACACTATTTAAAAATAGAAACATGCAATTCTATAAATAGAAACACGAAATTCTTAAAATAGTAACATGCAATTCTAAAAATAGAAACACGCAATTCTAAAAATAGTAACACGCAATTCTAAAAATAGAAACACGCAATTCTATAAATAGAAACATGCAATTCTATAAATAGAAACACGCAATTCAATAAATAGAAAGACGCAATTCTATAAATAGTAACACGCAATTCTATGAATAGCACAAATCTATAAATAGCAACACGCAATTCTATAAATAGTAACATGCAATTCTATAAATAGAAACATGCAATTTTAAAACAAGAGGGCCATGATGGCCCTGAAGTCGCTCACCTGTATATAGGCCAGTTTTAACCCCAGGGCTTTTATTTGAACAAAATTGGAAGACACCCATTAGAAGATGTTTCATGCTAAATATCTTAGCTCTAACTCTTTGGGTTCTTTAAAAGAAGATTTTATAAGTTTTTACTATATGCATATTGGGAAAATAAATGACCCCCTGGGGCGGGGCAAATTTTGACCCCAGGGCTTTTATTTGAACAAACTTGGTAGACACCCTTTAGAAGATGTTTCATGCTAAATATCTTAGCTCTGGCTCTTTGGGCTCTTTTAAAGAAGATTTTTTAAGTTTTTACTTTATGCATATAGGGAAAATCAATGACCCCCTGGGGCGGGGCCAATTTTGACCCCAGGGCTTTAATTTGAACAAATTTGGTAGACACTCATTAGAACATCTTTCATGCTTAATATCTAAACTCTAGCTTTTTGGGTTTTTTCAAAGAAGATTTTTTTAAAAAGCTTTTGTAATACACATATAAGGAAAATCAAATACCCCCGGGATAGGGCCAATTTTAACCCCAGGGCTCTTATTTGAACAAATTTGGTAGACACCCATTAGAACATCTTTCATGCTAAGTATCTTAGCTCTAGCTCTTTGGGTTCTCTCTAAAAGAAGATTTTTAAGTTTTTACTATATGCATATAGGGAAAATCAATGACCCCCTGGGGCGGGGCCAATTTTGACCCCAGGGCTTTTATTTGAACAAACTTGATAGACACTCATTAGAAGATGTTTCATGCTAAATATCTTAGCTCTAGCTCTTTGGGTTCTTTAAAAGAAGATTTTATAAGTTTTTACTATATGCATATAGGGAAAATCAATGACCCCCCGGGGCGGGGCCAATTTTGACCCCAGGGCTTTTATTTGAACAAACTTGGTAGACACCCATTAGAACATCTTTCATGCTAAGTATCTTAGCTCTAGCTCTTTGGGCTCTTTTAAAGAAGATTTTTTAAGTTTTTACTATATGCATATAGGAAAAATCAATGACCCCCTGGGGCGGGGCCAATTTTGACCACAGGGCTTTTATTTGAACAAACTTGATAGACACTCACTAGAAGATGTTTCATGCCAAATATCTACGCTCTACCTCTTTTGGTTTTTTAAAAGAAGATATTTTAAGTTTTGTCTATCGGTTGCCATGGCAACCAGAGTTCTGCATGGAATTAAATTCTTTGAACAATTTTTAAAGGTGACCACCAAAGGAACATTCCTGTGAAGTTTGGATGAAATTGGCTCAGCGGTTTATGAGGAGATGTCAAGTAAAAGTTTACGGAAGACGGACGGACGATGGACGGACGGACGCCGGACGTAAAGTGATCACAAAAGCTCACCCTGTCACTTTGTGACAGGTGAGCTAAAAAGTAACCTTTCTATAAATAGCCATTCTAAAAATAGAAACACGCAATTCTAAAAATAGAAACACGCAATTCTAAAAATAGAAACACGCAATTCTAAAAATAGTAACACGCCATTCTAAAAATAGTAACACGAAATTCTATAAATAGTAACACGCAATTTCTATAAATAGTAACACGCAATTTTTAAAAATAGAAACACGCAATTCAATAGAAATATGCAATTCTATAAATAGTAACATGCAATTCTATAAATAGTAACACGCAATTCTATAAATAGAAACACGCAATTCTAAAAATAGTAACACGCAATTCTTAAATAGAAACACGAAATTCTAAAAATAGAAACACGCAATTCTATAAATAGAAACACGCAATTCTAAAAATAGAAACACGCAATTCTAAAAATAGAAACATGCAATTTCTAAAAATAGTAACATGCAATTCTAAAAATAGAAACACGCAATTCTAAAAATAGTAACACGCAATTCTATAAATAGTAACACGCAATTTCTATAAATAGTAACACGCAATTTTTAAAAATAGAAACACGCAATTCAATAGAAATATGCAATTCTATAAATAGTAACATGCAATTCTATAAATAGTAACACGCAATTCTATAAATAGAAACACACAATTCTAAAAATAGAAACACGCAATTCTAAAAATAGTAACACGCAATTCTAAAAATAGTTACACGCAATTCTATAAATAGAAACACGCAATTCTATAAATAGTAACACGCAATTCAAAAAATAGAAACAAGCAATTCTATAAATAGTAACATGCAATTCTATAACACACAATTCTAAAAAAAGTAACACGCAATTCTATAAATAGTAGCACACAATTCTAAAAATAGAAACACGCAATTCTAAAAATAGAAACACGCAATTCTATAAATAGTAAAACGCAATTTCTAAAAATGGAAACACGCAATTTTAAAAATAGAAACACGCAATTCTATAAATAGAAACATGCAATTCTAAAAACAGTAACACGAAATTCTATAAATAGTAACACACAATTCTAAAAATAGAAACACGCAATTCTAAAAATGGAAACACGCAATTTCTATAAATAGTAAAAGCAATTTCTAAAAATAGAAACACACAATTCTACAAATAGAATCAAGCAATTCTATAAATAGAAACAAGCATTTCTAAAAAATAGAAACACGCAATTCTAATATTAGTAACAAACGCAATTCTATAAATAGTAACACGTAATTCTAAAAATAGTAACACGCAATTTCTAAAAATAGAAATACCTAATTCTAAAAATAGAAACACGCAATTCTAAAAATAGAAACACGCAATTCTAAAAATAGAAACATGCAATTCTAAAAATAGAAACACGCAATTCTATAAATAGTAACATGCAATTCTATAAATAGTAACACACAATTCTATAAATAGAAACACGCAATTCATAAAATAGAAACACGCAATATAAGTTGTTGTTGTTGTTGTTGTTGTTGATGATGATGATGATGATGATGATAGATAATTATGTATATATAATTATATACATACACACACACACACACACACCAATAAATATATAATTATGGTCATTTAATGCACAAATCTGAGAAAATTCAGTAATTTAACCTTCAAGGTCAAGGTCATTAAAGAGCCCAAGCAAATTTGGGTTTGATAAACAACAAGGTCTGGTCCTTAAGAATGTTCTGTTATAATATGAAGTTGATCCCTTCAATAATAGCAAAGTTACAGTCAGTTACAGCCAAAACAATGAAAATTTCAATAATTTGACCTTCAAAGACAATGTCATTAATGAGTGAAGGTCAAGGTCTGTCGGGTTATTTTTAAGAGTTATCCTTGAAGATTATTATGTTCAAGTTTCAAGACAATCCATTCAAAAATAACAAAGTTACAGCCAATAATAGCCAAAAAAATGAATATTTCAATAATTTGACCTTCAAAGTCAAGGTCATTTATGAGTGAAGGTCAAGGTCTGTCTGGTTTTTTTTAAGGGATATCCCTGAAGATTATTATGTTCAAGTTCGAAGACAATCCATTCATAAATAACAAAGTTACAGCCAATAATAGCCAAAAAAAATGAAAATTTCAATAATTTGACCTTCAAAGTCATGGTCATTTATGACTGAAGGTCAAGGTCTGTCTGATTATTTTTAAGGGATATCCTTGAAGATTATTATGTTTAAGTTTGAAGACAATCCATTCAAAAATAACAAAGTTTTTTCAAAAAAAAAAAATGTTGAGCTAAAAATGAAAACACACAGGCTTTTATCTGAATTGAATCAAGCCATGCACATAACTGTACGGATACATAGTACTGTACTGGCATGCGAGCAGTTCCCGTACAAAAATAATAGTTACTTAAACATTATTTTTTATTACGCTTACTCACCAAAATTTGAATTTTACACATCAATATTCAGCTCGTCACACAAATCATGGAAATTCCATCATGTTCTAAACATAGAATAACCCTTTCTTATGAGGCCTCATATGGGGTACCGAGTTATCCATTATTTTGTATGAAGAGAAGTAGTTCCCGTACATAAAATCTAACCCATTATAATTATACAATTTTATTATATCGGACCTTTTTTTCATTTACAATTGTTGAACAGACCATTATCTAAGAGATAAATAGATGTAATTCAGGAAATAGAGCGTAGACTAAACGCAGGTATCTATTACCCGGTACCGTTACCCCAGCACATTTACATGCAATAGCATGCTTGTATGCATGATATTTTACGCATCAAAGCCATAAAATTATTTTATATAGTAATATTGGTCAAAATTCTGATAATTAAACAAGTTTTCATCACATTGCCTACTTCACACTGGCCATAGCTTTCGCAGAAGCGGTGGGTCTAACGGTGCGGCGATGGAGATTTCGTCGCAGAAGCGGTGGAAAAACATGGCTGTCGGATAGTTTTTTGCTGGTGTCGGTAAGTTTATGACTTATTTGTACGTTATGTTTTTATGTTCTACTGATAACACCTAGTGAGACTGGAGCCCACATATGTACTCTTCCAACTAATTACACGCATGGGGTGCAAATCATGACCAGTTATGCAAACACTTCTGTACAGTTTGACGAGGGGACGCCACTTTTGCCTAATTTTGTTTATAACACTACATATGTACTCAAAACTACCCCTAGATACACTGGCATCGCATCGTATGTATGATAATTACACAAAACAACCATATTTTGGAACTTTTGGAAATTGATATGACCATTTTAATAAAAGAATTGACAAAAAATGATTACAACGCAGATGGCGGTGGATTCGATTGCAACGCAGTGCGGTGGGCCCGATATCATTTATGTCTTTTTTTTAACGTTAAAGTCACCGACACTTAGGAGTTGAGCTCCAAACACCTAAAAATACAAATGAAATATATATTTGTTAATCCTAACACATATATAGTTGTTATATATCGCCCCATTAAAGCAAAAAGGTACCAAGTGACATTTTCATGTTTTCGAGAAAATCGCGTTTAAAGATTTGAAGTTCCATATCAAATCAGGTTTTTACAACATGGCAAAGAAACTTCACATATATTTAGATAATATTTGAATGTACATGCTCAAAAAGTTGGAAAGCTTATATATTACTAATTAGTGATAATTAATCAATTAAAGGAAATGGTTCCTTTTTGCACTAATAAATATTTTGACCGACAAATGCAAGAAGGTACCATATGATCGCTTGGCCCCTTTTTGCATTGTATGATTTTTAACATTTGCTGTCGAATATATCAAAAAAAGGTACCATATGGCAGTTGGCACCTTTTTGTCCCAACAATATTAACAAAAAGCATCATTTGGTTACAGTTTTATTCTACAATGATACAAATAATAATATGAAATTCTTGTGTTTTCAGTAAATGTCTGATACAACTATCACACTGCATGTTTTGAAAGTCTTCCTCTGTGATCAATCTCAATGCCTATGTCAAAATCTCTAACATTGTTAGTCAAAATCAGAATCATTCTCATCCGATTCAATTGTGACATAATCCTTTGCTTTCCTTTATGTTAGTTAAGTGGCATTATAATTATGGAACTCCTTTTTGGATAGTTTTCTTTACACACAAAGTAACCAAGTTATTTTTCTTTTGAATAGAAACTGGAGGTTTGGTATCATAACTTCATATATTTTGCACCATTTGTCCACTAATACTTTAGATTCTGTATTCTGAACTTCTATTTCCATAAAATCTTCAGCATTAAAGCTCTAATTTACAAATACTGACTTTGGGCTTTCCTTTGGTACCTGTATCCATTCCACTTGTAGCCAGTTTACTCTTTGTCCGTCAATGGATGTTTTGAGTCTCGGACACTGTTTTTTAATGAAGTATTTGAAATCAAAAACATGGTTATATTTCATTGGCACAGCAATGTATGGCTGTGATTTTCTGGCCAGTGATATAAGAGAACACAACTGAATGATACATAATTATACAGGAATTATTTTCTTTGCCCCTTCAAGAGTCAAGTTGTCACTCCATCTGTGAGTGACCCGATACAAGAAATTTGTGATCAATCTTAAACTTGGAACTTGTGATAATATAAAAGAAGAGACGCAGCTATGAATCAATTTCTGTTTTGTCCCCCGTATGAATCTGAAAAATATATGACTTATTTGACATAACCACTTTGGCAAGTAGAAAAGGGTTTTTTATTAAGCAGGAAGCTATTTCACATGCCTCTCTTTGCAGTTGGTTTTATCCCATACATGACTGCAACATTTTTGTCTCATAAGGAATATACTGTCAAGTTGTGTAGCAACAGAGTTTTCTTAAATAGTAAAGCTCACTCACTAATGAGCAAGGGGTTGTTACAACGGCCTTGAGATCAAAACATGCAACATAAACGCATGTGTCACCCTTTGCTCCAACTTTATTTTAAATCTTTTCTTCTTGTGAATTTTCTTTCTGTTTTTGATGTTCAATATATTGTTCCTTGATTGTGCCATCTAGTGTGCCTACTGCCTTCCTATATGTATGTTGCTTAACAGGTTTTATTTCCTTCTTTTCACATTCAATAGTTTACAGTTTCCACATCTTTTTAATGTTTAAGTCATAGTCATGAGATAGGTATTGTTTCTTTCAGTTTTTTTCTTGTATAATGAGATTTCATTTTAGGAAATTACTCTTTATGCTGTTTCACCAATTTAACTATATCATAATCTAGTTTATTTGCAGATGTACACTTCCCTGTCATGCTTCTCCTTCCATATAACCCATGTATCTTGTTGGCAAGAGTACAGTCAATTACTTTTCTTTTTACGTCCACATTTTTGTGAAGAAGTCATTTATACACTATCATTATCTTCGCACTGTTATCATTCCTCAATTTAAAACAGAAACAATACTCTGGGATTTATTGTTATATTTGATGTCCTTAGCAACATCTAGATTGTGTTTTCATTAAAAAGCTAAAAGGTACCAAGCAAACAATTTAATATATAAAATAATCTAAAGGGTCGTAAATTCTTTGTGTGCAGAAAGGGACCATGTGACACATGGTTCGTTTTTGCATTAAAATAATTGCTCAAAACATATATAGTCATACAATGCAAAAAGGTACTATGTGACACTTGGTACCTTTTTGCTCAAACTGGTATGCATATGGTACCTTTTTGCATTACTAAATGGGAAAATATTGACATAGTACCTTTTTACATAACCTAATATGTCTGTAAATAAACATGATACTATAGAGATATTTCTACAGATTAAAGATAACATTAAAACATAATGAAAAATGTTAAAAAGTCATTTTTGGCCAAAATGTCGCTTGGTACCTTTTTGCTTTAATGGGGCGATATATCAATGGAAGTAAATATACGCTTTTTTTGAAAACAAAATGACTCTCAGATATGCTGTATATAAATGCGCTTTGAACAAGCTTTGCTATAATCGGAGTCATTCGGGATAATGCGGGTTCTCATATTCATAGTGCACATCATTTAAATACGACAGAGCTGAGTGCCACGCTTGAATTTGTTGAAATATTTTGTAAATAAATAAACCGGCGATAGTTAAAATTTTTTCACATAGTGTGTTTGTATATTGAAGATGAAGCGTTTATATTGTTGAAAAAGAAAAATATGATGAAAATATATAATAAGTACCAGTAATATATGTTTAATAGATGACTCGTGTCACCTGTTGACAAAAGGATAATGCGAAAATATTGGAAATAGAATCAATTGCAAGGTGATTTGAAGGATGTGCGATTTTTTTCTAACACATTTTTTTTTATCTTGTGTATATTTTTGACGTATAAATATTTACTTTTTCTTCAAAACGGCATATATGTAAGTTTTATTGAAATATATGATAAGTATATGGGCTGGAATTAATAAATATACAATTATTAGGATTTTAAAGCAGCACGCCTCAATATTCATGTTTATTTTCATGAAAAGTTTGGAAATGTATTTATGTTTTACTTTTACCACGGTACATGTTCCTCCTTGTTAATTTGTGTCATCCTCAGTAGAGTTAAAATACAAACATAGAAATTTGATTGTTAATGTCTGGCAGAGCCAGACATCTTTATTGTCTAAGAATAGATTATGATATAATCAAAAGATTAATCAG
This sequence comes from Ruditapes philippinarum, assembly GCF_026571515.1. Taxonomy (NCBI): domain Eukaryota; kingdom Metazoa; phylum Mollusca; class Bivalvia; order Venerida; family Veneridae; genus Ruditapes; species Ruditapes philippinarum. Next base: position 113,050 of record NW_026857125.1, on the reverse strand, counting down.
AAACTTCAAATACGCTTTCATATAGAAAACAATTGTAGCAAACGTTATAACAATAGATGACACAAAGTTGGACAACAATAACCACCAAACTGTCCAACCAAAGGAGGAACGACAGACCGTGAAAGCAACGAAAACGAAAGAGCGACAATTTAAATTCTGACTTAACAATTTACAAACAAAAATATACGATAATTTGAACGCGTGCATGTGCAATTCGCTCATAGGCCAATACACAACATTTTGGTCTACCTTTTTTTGTCAGGTATTTTGTAATATTTTATTTCAAAATGCATTCTATACTTTTTTATATTACATGCAGCCTATTTATAGCTTTGTACACGTTAAATAAAAATTTGATATAATTTAATGTTAACATGTAAAGTTATATTAAAGAAAATGAAATAAATAAAAAAAATAGATACAGCAATAAAGCTAAAGTTAGTGTCACTATCAACAGATCTCATCTCATCCCATCTCATCAATGTATTAAAATTTTATCACAAACTGTTCATAAGTAAAAATGAAGTTCAAAATATATTTATGGCCAATGTGTTAGTAATACGTAGTTAATGATGACTCTTGTGCGTTAAACTACAAAAACATTTTGATTTTTTAAATTGATAGATTAAATTCAATATACGAGTTAACGCTGTATATTAAATCCAATATACGAGTTAATGCTATATAATTAACATTTCAGCGATACATAGTTAACATACACTTCAATATGTTGAACTAGTGTCCAAACTGGGATTTAATTTATCAAGACATTTTATAAGTTAAATGAATGCATAGTTTATAAAGAAAATACAAACTTTAAGTATTTTTTACATTCAATTTATAAGTTAAAATTACCATTTAAGCACTTCATAGTTAACATACACCCCAATATGTTAAACTAGAATCTAAAACATGGATTGTTTATAAAAACATATTGATAAGGTGCATGATGCATAGATTGAAAATAGAAAAAAAAACAAGATGATTTTATAATTAATGTATACATTATAATTAATTTTTAAACAACCCATACATAGAGGATATTGAATAAGTGTAAGTTCAATACTGAATTTAATGCACGAGTTGAATAAATTATATTATGCGAGCCTCTGGCGAGTGCAATAAATTCAGTAATGAACTTACACTTATTCAATATCCTCTATTTATCACATACCCAAAATAGAGACCGTTAAAAGTGAAATAAGAGTCATTTTTCATTGACGCGCCTATAGTATAACGCTTACATTTAGCGCGTCTTGTTAGCATAACGCTAATGACGTCACGTCAAAATATATGCACGGCCGTGCCATACCATATTTATGGAGTCGCAAGATCGGCACGGGTGTGTGAGTTAACATACACCCCAATATGTTAAACTAGTATCTAAAACAGGGATTGTTTTATAAAAACATATTTATAAGGTACATGATGCAAAAAGCGTATATTTACTTTCATTGATATATATAAGAACTATATGTGTTAGGATTACCAAATATATATTTCATTTGTATTTTTAAGTGTTTGGAGCTCTAGGGGTAGTTTTGAGTACATATGTAGTGTTATAAACAAAATTAGGCAAAAGTGGCGTCCCCTCGTCAAACTGTACAGAAGTGTTTGCATAACTGGTCATGATTTGCACCCCATGCGTGTAATTAGTTGGAAGAGTACATGTGTGGGCTCCAGTCTCACTAGGTGTTATCAGTAGAACATAAAAACATAACGTACAAATAAGTCATAAACTTACCGACACCAGCAAAAAACTATCCGACAGCCATGTTTTTCCACCGCTTCTGCGACGAAATCTCCATCGCCGCACCGGTAGACCCACCGCTTCTGCGAAAGCTATGGCCAGTGTGTACTTATCTGTAAACAGGTGGTATTAGTGGAAAACCCTTTAACAAGCCTCACATGTAAGTATTTTTGCGCATGCGCGCAAGGACAGAATCCCCCAGAGAAAACAAGGTCACGTTTTGACGACGCACAGGTGAAAGTGATTTAAAATGAGACTTTTTATACGTACTGCCGAACTGACACTTAGATTTTGTCTCGTTTATGTATCTGCTTAATTTGAAATGAATTTTTGAAGAATGCAAGTAAAAATCAAGCGTTTAAATGAAAAATACAGGTACTGCTTCTGTACGGGAACTGCTCGCATGCCAGTAGTGTAGACAATGTAGGTAATTTTGATACCCTCCTTGACAAGCCTCAGAAATAAGTGTCAATACAATCAGAAAGAAACAAACTGGTTTGTTAGTAAGAAGAACCTAGTTGTACTGTGTCAAATTTTAGGTCTCTGAGTTGGAAATTATGAAATCTGTATATGGAATAATGTTCAAAAGGTGTCCAGTTGATGGTCCCCAACCAGTACATGTGAACATTTTTTGATGATCAAGTGGGAGATTTTTCTTCGAAAAGAGGGAGATTTTTTAGAATTTGCAATAAACAAAGAAGGAAGTTCTAAACATTTAAAATAGGGAGATTACTTTAATTTGTGAAAATACCCCATATTTTAACAAAAAATCTTTGACAATATGGCCGCTAAAAGTGGGAGAGTTCACATGTATGTAATCGTTGAACTAGGCCAGTATACTGGTCAATTTAGTTGAAAGCGAAAGTAGAATATAAAATTTTAATAATTTACGCTACTAAAAACCGAAGCTGTATTTGACATTAAAATATGAAATATTGCTAACAAGCTGGTTGACACTATTTAATCTGTCATTTAAGCATTAATTTCTTTTTTTACACATTTTGTGCTATTTCTAAAAACAGGAAGTAAAATGAAAACTGATATTAAATGTAGTTAATTTATCAATCTCAAGTCAAAAAACGTAAAGTTCCAAATTGAAAATAATACAATAAAAACATTCACAACATATCACACCACGACACAAAATAATTTAACATTAATCATATAGATATCTGTAACATGACAAATTGAACTATTACGGCTGCCATGGTCGGTACAAATTGTCGGAAAGGGCGAAAGTCTATACTAATTACAAGGTACTCGTCTATACAGATTTGAAAGTCGTAAAATCTGCATGATGTCGTGAAAGTAAATATAGATCTACTGTAAGGAATAAAAGATACGTTTTTCTGAAACTTTTTCATTTTCATGAAAAATAAATTAGGTTTATATAAGGAATAGTTTGAACAAAAACATAAAAAAAAACATTACCGCATATACTGAAAAAGGTTCATGACCACCAAATTTTACTCTTGATATTTTGTCTATACAGATTTGACTGAACTATCCTAATATGTGTCCTGATTTGAAAGATCTTACCAAGTTATGTGTACTAAAAAACTTAACTTCACTAATTTTACTATATTTCACCCTAAATAATGTGTCTATACAGATTTCAACAGAGTTCATTCCGTATGATCAATAGACCACTGTCTATATTTATTTGAAAATATTTTATCATGTATAATGTGTCTATACAGATTTCACCAAATTTCATTCGGTATGATCTGTCTATACAGATTTCACCAGACTTCATTCGGTATGATCTGTCTATACAGATTTCACCAGACTTCATTCATTATGATCTGTCTATACAGATTTCACCAGATTTCATTCGGTATGATCTGTCTATACACTGGCGATTTCACCAGATTTCATTCGGTATGATCTGTCTATACAGATTTCACTAGACTTCATTCATTATGAACTGTCTATACAGATTTCACCAGATTTCATTCGGTATGATCTGTCTATACAGATTTCACCTGTGAGATTTCATTCGGTATGAATCTGTCTATACAGATTTCACTAGACTTCATTCATTATGAACTGTCTATACAGATTTCACTAGACTTCATTCATTATGATCTGTCTATACAGATTTCACCATACTTTATTTATTATAATCTGTCTATACAGATTTCACTAGATTGCATTCATTATGAACTGTCTATACAGATTTCACTAGACTTTATTTATTATGAACTGTCTATACAGATTTCACTAGATTTCATTCGGTATGATCTGTCTATACAGATTTCACCATACTTCATTCGGTATGATCTGTCTATACAGATTTCACTAGATTGCATTCATTATGAACTGTCTATACAGATTTCACTAGACTTCATTCATTATAATCTGTCTATACAGATTTCACTAGACTTTATTTATTATGAACTGTCTATACAGATTTCACTAGATTTCATTCGGTATGATCTGTCTATACAGATTTCACCATACTTCATTTGGTATGATCTGTCTATACAGATTTCACTAGATTGCATTCATTATGAACTGTCTATACAGATTTCACTATACTTAATTCATTATAATCTGTCTATACAGATTTCACTACACTTTATTTACTATGAACTGTCTATACAGATTTCACTAGATTTCATACGGTATGATCAGTCTATACAGATTTCACCATACTTCATTTGGTATGATCTGTCTATACAGATTTCACTAGATTGCATTCATTATGAACCGTCTATACAGATTTCACTATACTTAATTCATTATAATCTGTCTATACAGATTTCACTACACTTTATTTACTATGAACTGTCTATACAGATTTCACTAGATTTCATTCGGTATGATCTGTCTATACAGATTTCACCATACTTCATTCGGTATGATCTGTCTATACAGATTTCACCAGACTTCATTTTTTTATGATCTGTCTATACAGATTTTACCAGACTTCATTCATTATGATCTGTCTTAACAGATTTCACTAGACTTCATTTGTTATGATCTGTCTATACAGATTTCACCAGACTTTATTATGATCTGTCTATACAAATTTAACCAGACTTCATTCATTATGATCTGTCTATACAGATTTCAATCAGTATGATCTGTCTTTACAGGTTTCAGATTTCACTGGACATGATGTGTCTTTACCAATTTGACTTTATTCTATCTGTATGATGTTCTCATACACATATTGCTTGACTTTGTTTTGTATGAATCTAAAAATTTACCATTTTCATAAGTAACATTTTTTTTAAATATTTAATTGTTTAAGATATATAAGGTCATTTCCATAAAAGTACTGGTAGGAGCAAATCATGTTCATCTAAAATTGCAAGAACTTTTTCAAAACTACATTGCTACTACAGACCAAGACAATTTTAATTTCTTAGTGTCAACATAAAAGTGGACATTCCCTCTACACCAGTAATAACAGTTGTATATCTAAGTTCACTCTCTGAAAGAGTAAGTCATAGCAGTACCAAACCTTGACAACAGGAAAGAAAAGACAAAACAATTAACAGCTGTAATATAGTTTTATTTTGTACTTTATGGTCTTAAAAGTAACTCATGACACTCATTGATACATGTATTGCTAATAGATGCTCACACAGGACATCAATATATCAAGCGAAAAGCCAAAAATGGAAATTACATTTAATGATATTAATGAGGAAAAAAAAAACAATTGTGAAGCAACACCTGGTCTTTCCACAGAAAAGAACATCATCCAAAAAAGTAATTTAACCTTGTACATTGTAACTACTCATTGGAAAACGATAAGCAAAAACATTTTGTACTTTCATTAAGCCAAACATCTGTTTCTTCTCCCAGTATGTTTGTGTACATACTACATGACAAGTTAACATATTGATGGCTGAAGCAACACTGGTCTAACTTTAAAAAAAAAAATTCTTCAAAAATTACTTTTTTTTACATTTTTAGCCTCATTGCATGAAATACACAAGTAAATAAAATATTATAAATAATTGTGAAATTTTATTGTTTTTATTTACCACTTGGAAAATATTAAATACAAAAACTAAGAATGATAGAGGAAAGAGAAATGTAAGTTAATTGTAACAAATTACTGTACTAGGAATATGGGGAAAAAATATATTAAACAAGAGGGCCATGATAGCCCTGAGGTCGCTCACCTGTATATAGCCCCCCCCCCCCCGCAACGTTGCAGGGCCAATTTAACCCAAGGGCTTTTATTTGCACAAACTTAGTAGACACCCATAAGAAGATGCTTCATGCTAAACATCTAAGCTCTAGCTCATTGGGCTTTTTAAAAGAAGATTTGTTTAAGTTTTTACTATATGCATATAGGGAAAATCAATGACCCCCTGGGGCGGGGCCAATTTAACCCAAGGGCTTTTATTTGCACAAACTTAGTAGACACCCATTAGAACATGTTTCATGCTAAATATCTTAGCTCTAGCTCTTTGGGTTCTTTAAAAGAAGATTTTTAAGTTTTTACTATATGCATATAGGGAAAATCAATGACCCCCCGGGCGGGGCCAATTTTGACCCCAGGGCTTTTATTTGAACAAACTTAGCAGACACTCACTAGAAGATGTTTCATGCCAAATATCTAAGCTCTAGCTCTTATTGTTTTTTAAAAGAAGATATTTAAAGTTTTTTCTTTCGGTTGCCATGGCAACCAGAGTTCTGCATGGAATTTAATTCTTTGAACAATTTTTAAAGGTGACCACCAAAGGAACATTCCTGTGAAGTTTGGATGAAATTGGATTAGTGGTTTATGAGGAGATGTCATTTAAAGTAAAAGTTTACGGACGCCGGACGAAAAGTGATCACAAAAGCTCACCCTGTCACTTTGTGACAGGTGAGCTAAAAACGTCACAAAATTTGAGTACATGTATAACTTGGATGGTGAACAAAGCTATAGATACAAGTGCCATGCCATGTTTAATTATAAAGAGCTGCAAAAAGCTTTTCTTTGACAACTTAGAGATATCACCTTACTTTATGCAAAATGTTCTAAAAGTTAATTAGGATTTTACTTGAAAACCTGACTTGCAATATGTTTTCAGATTATCAATTTATTGATGCTATAAACATTAAATAAAAACATATAATTCTATGAAAGTATTGGATTTAATTTGCAACCAGCACAGACTGACACAAAACTGTGCCAGCTAGTTTATAAGGGTATACACTCTTTGCAGCTTGGACAATAAGACCCTTCCAACCATGTTGGCAATTAAGTGTGTGGTTCGATCAACTGGCAACTTATATGATAAATTCAATATGAAAATACAATTATGTCATATCCTCCGTGTAAATGCATAACTACTTGAATGTTATTTATGTGTCTGATAATTTTGTGCCGTGGCACAAACGACTAGATTCTCTTTATCTTAATAGGACGCTTCAGGGTAAAAATGTCACTCCATTCAATCGACCCTTTCTTGTTTGTAGTTTGGTTTTCTTTGAATCACCTGTAAAAAATGACAAAAGTTTACTTTACTCTACATTGAAAGCAACATTTATAACATTGTTTCTACCAAAATTGTGATCACCTAAATAAATACACAAATTTTAAACTTAAATTCGGGCACTAAGTGTTCAATTTTGGTTAAGGCTTTCTTCCAAAGCATGTAGTGCTTTGATATTTTTAGATTTTATGTACAGTTAAACCTGTAAGTAAAGACCACTCATGGGAATGGCAAAATGTGGTATTTATTTACTTGTCAGTTTTTATCACTTAAGGACGTTTTTGGAAGTTTTCATATAGACATATAGGCAAAATTAAAACTGTTCAATAGAATTTCTTTAAACTTGGCATGTAAGATGTTGTTAGAATATGATAACAGAAACATTTTTAGCGAAAAAAAAATTTGGGTCACCGTTCTCGTTTTTGAGTCATCTGCCTTTGAATTGGACTTTTTTTTAAATTCAAGGGCAGATAATTTACAATGAAGGGAATTAATACATTTTTTTTCTTATTTTCATCAAGCTTACCTTCATTTTAGTTGATATGCAAAATTTCAAAAACAAATTTAGAGTGGGTAGTTTTTATTCCCACTTCTTCTTTTAACCTGTGCATTTTTTCTTTAAAAAAATGGCCTGTTTTTTAAGGATTTAAAGTACCTTTATTTTCATTGAAAAAAAAGTTAATGGAAATGTTGTAAAGAATTGCATATTATTATGTATTGTACTCAACAATAAAAAGAAAAGCATAATCCAGAAGTAAAAACAAGAATTCATTTGAGTATGTATAAGTTATCTGCCATTGAAATGACCTCAAATAAGTAGAAAAGTCTGACAATTCCCTTGAGACGTTTTAGGAAAGCGTTTTCAGGGAAGGTTCTGTTGAAATAATAAATTTGTGAAAATTGCTATTTAGTTTGGTCTTTTAAGTAAAATATGTCTCAAAATTTATTGTCACTGAATAGGGACATCACTGAGGTGGCAGGATGACTGACAGTCTAAATTGACTACACATCTGACTGACGGTCTAAATTGACTACACATCTGACTGACGGTCTAAATTGACTACACATCTAATGTTTCTAAGTTCTGACATTCTGAAGTTGGTCGGTAAGATATAATTCAACCTTTAAAATAAGTTTTCAGAAACGTGCAGAGTTTGTGCTATATGTTGTATGAAGTTAAGGAAAAATACATACTTAGTTGAATGTTACACGGCTTTGTTTTTGGATTTGTTGAGAAATTGTGTACAGTAGTCTTCAAGCCTCGCTGTAATCACTGTCTGGAAAAACTTGTAAAATTGCACATTGGAGTACCTCTGTGTTGCACTGCTCTACTACGCTTGAATGGAAGAGAACAATATTGTTTAAACAATTTATTATGGGTAAAGGGTTTGATGCTGCTTCCAACAATAATTCAGTCATATCACGACGGCAGTAAATACTTGCCCTCCTACAAAGTTTACCAGGTATACTAGTAAATGTTAACTTGCACTACAGGATTTTAATATAAGTTAATGTCACATATAACTAGAACTATCGCTGAATGCGATTCATACCCCCACCAATGTCCTTGACAGAAGACAACTTGGAAAGGTGGTTAAGGGAATAACTTAAGTGACACAAATACATAAAAAGAAATTATCTCTGGTGAAAAAAAGACTAATTGTACAGGTAATAGTAAAAATATCTATTATCAAATCATGTTCGAAACAGTTACAAATAACCTTTCATTTTCCCAATATACTAAACTTTTTATAAGTCAATTTTTGACCTTCAAGTGTGGCCTTGACCTTCAGCTGGCACAAGGGTAAGATGGGTTCTGCACATCGCCCAATTGGAGTGAACATTTGAGTAAAGTTTGAAGAAAATCCTTCCATTAGTATAGAATTTATAGAGCGGACACAACATATTGTCTAGTATTGATTGTATGTAAATTTAAAGACTTAAAAAGGGGCATAACTTTGTCAAAATCCAATACAGAGTTATGAAACTTGACCTGCATATCGTAATTGTGACACCTCATATATCTTTTAAGTTTCAAGCAAATACCTATGCTAGTTTCCGAAATATTCAAGAACATGTTTTAATCTAAGAACATTTTCCAAGTCAATTTTTGACCTTCAAGTCTGACCTTGACCTTTAGCCTGCACAAAGGTGACATGGATTCTGCACATAACTTTGTTTAGGTGAACATTTGAGAAAAGTTTGAAGAAAATCTTTCAATTAGTGTAGGACTTACAGAGCGGACACGACATATTGTGTAATATTTGATTGTTTGATATTTGACCTTCAATTGTGACCTTGACCTTAAAATGACACATGGGCAACATGAGTTCTGCACATCCCCTTGTTGAGGTGAACATTTTAGCCAAGTTTGAAGAAAATCTTTCAATTATTGTAGGACCTACAGAGCGGACACGACATACTGTCTAATATATGATTGTGTTTGATATTTGACCTTCAATTGTGACCTTGACCTTGAGCTGACACATGGGCAACATGGGTTCTGCACATCCCCTTGCTGAGGTGAACATTTGAGCCAAGTTTGAAGAAAATCCTTCAAGTGGTATAGGAGTTATAGAGCGGACACGAAAATGGAGACGGACGGACGGACCGACCGACCGACCGACTGACCGACCGACCGACCGACGCGACAAAGCGAATCCATTATAGCCCCCCCCCCACATTTTGTGGTGGGGGTATAATAATGCAATACATGGCACCAAAGTAAATATTAAAGACCAGGAGGTCTTCTGCACAAAAAAGCATTTAGCCATCCCAACAGTAGAGACTTGTGAAGAATTCCATTGTTCAAATTGAATATTATATTAAAGTCATGAAAATGTGGACTTCTTCATGTTTCCAATGATTTTTTTTAAATATTTCTGACTGTATTGTTATTTAAAAACAATTATGGAATCCTATCAAGTTATATTCATTGATAGACATGACAATATGTATAATATTAATTTAGTATCAAATCTGAAGAATCCATTACATATATAAACATGTGTATACATGTACCTTGTTAGAACCTGAGCTCCTTAATTTCACTGAAGCATTCATACTATCCCTCTGTCCACCTGCAACACATGGGAGATAAATGCTATAATACTTCAATAGTAAGTAAATAATAAATATTTACATTAAAATAAGCAACTTTTTATTTCATATATGAATGAAACAGAGACACTGTTCCCTGGGTTTTAAATCAAGCTAAAAATGATTATGTCACTTAAAATATGGAATTTAAAATTGCATACACAACCCTAACCAAGTCTAGCACTGCTGCAAACATAGACTTGCGAAGGGTAAAAGTCCTCCAGTTATTCAAATAATCTTAAGTTCGAATACATTTAATATGAATACAAACTTTTAGATTTGTCTTCAGCTGTAGAGGTGTGAGAGGTTCTAGAGGTATGACCTTGTAGACATGGTGTTGGCGTACTTGATGGGTTTGATCTACATACATCTCTCTGAAAGCAGTACAAATTTATTTACAGATAATTTAAATTTGCATTCTGTAGGCCTACATATGATTGATAAATACAATTATTCACAAAAAGTAATAAAAATATGTGTGAAATGTAATCTATTATAGCTCATATGATTTATTAACTATATTGCCTTATGTGGCATCAGAAGGTAACAATCTGTAATGTCCCATGCAAACATCTTATATCATGGCACCAGACAGTATTGAACAAGATATAACAATGGTCGTAGGACAGGGGGGACCGTGAGACAGGGCAAACCATACCAGGACGGACCATATCTTTGGAAATGGCGGACCATGACTCGAGATGAGGCGGACCGTGATTAATTTCAAATTTAATACTGCTATTTCATTTATTTATTTTTTTATCTTTTGATATCAATATTATCTATCAAAAACAAAAAAAATTTAAAAAAATAAATTAATATAATTTTATACTAGTACATGTATACAATGTATACTTAGAGTATTAACATTTACAGTACCCTTGCAATTATAAGTATAAAATAGGTAGCGTAAGATAGACTTTAGTGGGAATGGATTGAAAAAATCTTATAAGTAAAACATATTTTCCTTCTGCACTGAAGTTAATAAATTGTAATATTTTTTTTATATAATCCATTCATAACATTTAAGTTGTATAAAGGAAAAATGATTATTTATATTAGTTAATTCCTTACTAACTATGGGAAAACCCAAAAATTTTATATAAAAATGTTTTAAAAAATTGGGTAAACAGACACCCATTTTAAAAGTTTATAAATGAAAATTTAACCCTTGTAAAAAGGAAATTTCAAAATTAAAGGGGAAGTAACCGGGGAGAAAGGTCAAAAAAGAAAAAAATTTTCCCATCAAGACACTTTCCACCAAAAAATAAATAAATTCTGGATAGGTGCGCAATTTTGTAATGTCACTCATCATCATTTTATGCTATTGTGTTGTATGTCAGATGTGAAAAACAGCCCTTTTCTTTATGTGTTGTTAAATGAAGTTTTACCCTCTTAATATTTATATCTGCTGTCTGTCATATTTAAGAAACAATGACTTGTAATTATATCTCTGTAATTGGTCAATTATCACCAGCATAATGTCAAACTCGATGCGTTATTAATAATTTCATTAAACAAATTTATTATAAATTAATAAACTGCATTAATGTATGTACAGTGCACTCCAGATACAACGAGATCGTTGGGACTTCGGATGATTCCTTGTTATAACCGAGTCTCGTTATAACCGGGGACAGAACAAATTGGGGAAATCCGACACTGTCAGCATCATTAATTTCTACTTTCGTGTGCATCCTTTTAGAAAAGTATATAATGGGAGGTAACTCTTTGCAATCAGAAGTTTTTTGTTTTATTTAAATATGCATGTATATAAATATATCTAGCTATCATCGAATTTCAAACAAAACATGAAAACACAACCTACGTCTAACGCGCGTGTGTTTTTTCATTAATATGTACATTTTAAAATTTGTTTCCAAAACGTTGCATTTCTCACGAACAGCGAATAACACTGCAAGACATTAACCTCTTCCTTTCTTGTGACAATTTAGCCGGAGCGCAGACAAAACAAGGCTGACACATTTGATTTCTAATTGCTTGACCCATTATCTCGTCCCACATCAATAATTTCTTCCTTAATTGACCTTTATTATTGGTCATCATGGTTTGTCTCAAGGTGACCAACTGATGCAGACGAAGTGCAAATGAAGTGACCTCGTTAAATTCTGAAAAATATGCATTGGACAGCGAAATTATGTACGTTGTAACCGATATCTCACTAAAACCGAAAAACGATCTCATTATAAACGATAAAAAATGAAAGGAAAATAGATTGAAAAAGGCCGGGACACAGTAGAATGTACGTTTGTAAGTGGTACCTTGTCCTTGTTAAAAACTGTTCTCATTGTTAAAGTGGAGTAGACTGTATATGTTTATAATGATATTAAAAGAAAAAAAAAGAAAATGAATTGACACTATTTAGATATTTTTATAACATTTAATTCCGAACCGCCTCGTCTTGAGTCAGGTTCCGCCCTGTCCCAAAATATGGACCACCCCATCCAAACATACGGTCTGCCCTGTCTCAACGATCCGCCTGTCCGTAATTCATAACATTAATACAATATAACACAAATCCATTTTTTTCCATTTTCATCTTTTCTATATTTTGATATTAAATGAATAACAAGATTAAACAAATGTTTATGTCAAATCAATCATTCAATGCGACTAACACTTTTGTTTCACTCATTCGCAAAAATCATTAGAGAGGGTATCATGTTGCCCTAGGCCGCTTTTTTTAGTAATATCGGAAAAATGGCGAATTTGGAATAGAGTCATCTACGTTAAAAAATCGTTACATTCAATCAAATTTGAGTTCTATCGTATAAGTACCTAATCTCACACCCAACCTATTCTCAAACCTTTCATTCATGTGCTGTTATTTTTTTACTAGAAGTGACTATGATGTCCTGAACTTGTGTGCATAAAAGCTTAGTTTTTCTGACAGACATGTCTGCTGATGTCAAATGAAAAAACAGTGCATAGGAACAAATATTTACAAAACATATTTTTATTACTTTGCGTAATTTCAAACAAATTGCTATTACCTTTGTAAGTCCCATAAATACACCATTAACTATTTGTGAAAATGAATATTATAGACAAAAATATCTTAAAGCAGGTAACTGCATCGTGTAGGGTACTTCATTGTCATGTGATAGTCGTATAACAATCACTTTGTTGGCTAAACTAAACAATAGAATTTTAGAGATACTTAAAGGGGTTTGAGATTAGGTTCTTTATTTTAAGAGACCATGTTAGTTTTAAAGCAGAGGGTTGTGCTTTTCCAAGATTGAAATAGAGCTTTTTTAATAGTTGAATTTCAGTCAAATTTTACAGAAATGTTACATAAAGATTAAAGTGTACATATGTAAAGAATTTTTATAAAGATATATTTTTATTTACATTAAAAGACCTCTTGAATGCTTAGAGGTTTGAGAAATGATTAGTCCACGATACAAACCGTTCAAAAGGCTTTTTATCCCGAAACCAAGTGCCTATGGTTTTAACTGCAAATTGCATATAAGAAACTAAGGCCGTAAGGGAAGTAACTCATACTATCTGAACCCCATCTGCGAATTATGATGAACGTTGATTGTCATGATTATGACAAGTAAGAGATTCAACAATATTATTTTATCACAAAAGACTGTCCATGCGCAATTGGCGCAAAGATATAAACGAATGTCAGACGTTTCACACCCAAGATGTTTCACTATTGAGACGTTTCACTCCCAAGACGGTTCACACCTAGACGTTTCACTCCCATTTTGTCAATTGTATGGACGTTTCACTCCCAATTTTTAGAGATGTTTACCAGAAAAGTTAACAAATTTTAATTTCATTAATATTAAACAGAGTAAAAATGAAATTCAATTTAATGTTTCATTTTGTTGATTTCAAAAGTATTGTTTATACAAATTATTAGAAGATTACTCATTTAATTATTGGTTGAGTGATAAGAGGTGTAAATAAATTTTAAAAAGACTGAAATATCACTTTTATTATAAGTGTAACAACATGAGAAAATTCTATTTATAGTAGATTTAAAAAAAAAATAGAATAACATAGGAAGAACAACAAAGACATATTAAAAGTATCAGTTTAAATATTGAAATCACTACCAGAGGTCATTATAATAAAAAATATCAATATACTAAATATATTGACAATATAAATGATTTTTTTGTAAGTCTGAAACAATGAAATGCGAAACATGTGTATAAAATATTTATTTTTTTAAATTATTTTCTTTATCAATTTATTAAACAGTAGCCATTTTACAAACTTAAACTTGTAATTATGGTGTTATCTCATCACCTAATTAGTTGTATAAACACTGAGACAATCAACTAGCAGTTTGACACCACTATTAAATCAGTTGTATAAACACTGCAATTAAGCAAAAACAGTTTACTAATCAGTGGTTTATTGGACCATTAAAATATTTTTTGACAACAGCCAATTTAAACAGAAACTTCTCCATAAGTTTTGACTTTGACTTCCATAAGTTTTGTTTATATAATACTTAATTTTAGTCACAAAAATATGATTATGCATGACAAATATTGAAAAAGTCCCAATGCTTCTAATTTAATTTAAAGATATTTCTGATTTCAATGGCCATTAAATTTTTTGACATATATCGCAAAAGCACTGAACTAACATTAAATAATTTAACAATTTTGTATCCCATGTTTAAAATTAACAACAAAAAAACACGTTACTCAAAGTTAATTGTTGTCAAAAGATTGTTATGCTTTAAATTATAATTGCCTATTGAGTCCATGTTTACAATAAATCAAATAGTTAGTTTTATTATTGTGTTATTTTAATCAAAAATATTTTTTTCTTTAAGTGAAATGAAATGATATCTACTGAGTTTTAAGTCATTGACAAAAAAAGTGAAATCCCCATGGCATTTAATTTATTTTTTTTTTTTTAAATTTAAGGTCTATTTTAGTTCAATTCAATTAAATATTTTAGGTCTATTTTCGTATATCATAAGTATCAAAATAATTTTGGTATAAAAAGGTAGTGAAACGTCTTCAAGACGTTGGGGCCTCCGTGGCCGAGTGGTTAAGGTCGCTGACTTGAGATCACTGGTCCCTCACCGCTGTAGGTTCGATCCTCACTTGGGTCGAAATCTTTCATGTGAGGAAGCCATCCAGCTGGCTTACGGAAGGTCGGTGGTTCTACCCGGGTGCCCGCTCGTGCCTGAAATAATGCCCGGAGGGGCACCTGGGGTCTTCCTCCACCAATAAAAGCTGGAAAAAAATCGACGAAAAAATCTCGGCGGGACGCTCTAGGATGGCCCGACTTGAGTGTACGGTCGCCCATATGGGCTTTCCGGCGGCGACCTTAAATAAACGCATTAAAAAAAAAAAAAAAATTCAAGACGTTTCACTCCCATTTGGGAGTGAAACGTCTTGGTGTGAACCGTCTTGGTGTGAACCGTCTCAATAGTGAAACGTCTGTCTACCGATATAAACTGATAAAGATGTTAGCTTTAATCTTGTAAAAATAAACCTTTTAACATAACAAAATAACCATACCAAGACTTCTGAAACCCTTTGGTCACATATCCTCGATGATATCTAACACTGTATTCCCTTTCATACTCGTCTAGTTGAAAACATCGGCTGGCGGCCATTTTCCTGATGTTTTGCTGAAAATCGTTCTGTCAGACGGTTTACGGCAGATAAATTTGTATAGACAAGGGGCATGAAATCTGTATAGACTTTCGCTTTAACGCAAATGGTCGAGGTTCGGGTAACTGTATCACCGGTCGGTCGTTTTAGGTCAGACACTCATATTGATATTTCCATAGACTTACATTATAAGAAATGGTCCCTAATCCTACATTAAAATTGAGTTTTCATGCTAAAGAGGTGATTTTTCTAGCAGAATGAAATGCCTGACACATAAAAATGTTCCTGCCAACCATTTTTTTTGCAAAATGACTTCAAAGAGGATTACCCCCCCATTTCATTGAAATTTTCTGCTGATCACAGGATTGACATAAATGCAAATATCCAAGTCAAAATTATCATAGAGACTCATGAAATATTTCATTTTCTTCAGAAAACAATGTAGTGTTACTTTTTAAATTAGTTCTTATACTTAAAAATACCCAATTTTCATCCAATCACCTCATGTATATGAATCATATGGTTTTGTGACTTACCAAAATTGTGGAACTTTTATAACATGTAACCTTTAGGAACTGATACATGATACCATTAGGCAGTACCATCCAAACATTCTTGTTGCTACTCTGTGTAAAATTCTTATCATTAAAATAAGTCAATAAATTTTAGGTTCAGGATTTAAAAACATAAACATCTAAAGGTATAAGATACATCAAGCACATAAACATGAACAGAAGGCAAAAAGAGCAGGAAAGACTTCGGAAGAGAATAATGAGGGAAAACTTCTCAAACCCACCAGAAATTTGTCACTCAGAATCTCAGGTATATGACAATTGTACTCTGAGTAAATACTGCAGCAATTGTGCAATTTTCAGATTTTTATGAAAGTTCATCCTAGAACTGTAATATGCCTAAGTGTCTGAGATATCATAAATCAAATATTGTTTTCTTTATCAAGTACCACTTTATTTAAATATTTTATACATCGTATTCCTTTTTTACTCAAGTTGCCTGTAGAAGATGATTAAATCTGAACAGACTGTTCTGTTTTTATACCCAATGTCCAATATACTTAGTTCTGCTTTTACATTTACAGAGTCTGTTGAGATCTGGCTATCATGTTAAAAAACACAGTTTGACAAACCAATTTTGCAACTCGTATTTCTTTTCTACCTCTGATAACATCAATATTGTTGTCATTTCAGGTATTCACTCACACTTACTATTATATAATATTATATTATATTATATTGTATTATATTTGCAGGTAATGGCTATTAATCCGTATAGATTTTCTGAAATGATTGGTGATTCGCGCACTGAGATTACAGATGATGTGGTGCAGATAGCCATAAATCTGATGAATATCTGTGGATAAAAACTACATACAGTATCAACAGAGAATAAGGAAGCAACAATCTCGTTCAAATAGATCGCCAGAAACACTCAAACTACAACAGATAAGTGATAAAGTGCGAAAAAAAAAGAGCACGATCAGAACGCTCTCCAGAAACAGTGAAAATCCATCTAATTTCAGATAGCAATAGAAAAAAGAGAGCACGATCTGAAAGGTCTCCAGACATGGTGAAAGCTAATAAGTGTATTGACAGAAGTAGAAAAAAAGAGTACGACCTGAAAGGTCTCCAGACATGGTGAAAGCAAATAAGTGTATTGACAGAAGTAAAAAAAAAGAGAGCTCGTTCCGAACTTTCCCCAGATGCAATGGAAGTGTATAAAACTACAGATAGAATAAATAGAAAGAGAGCTCGATCTGAAAGGTCTTCAGAAACAGTGAAAATAAATCAAATTTCCGATAGCAATAGAAAAAAGAGAGCACGCTCTGAAAGGTCTCCAGACATGATGAAAGCTAATAAGTGTATTGACAGAAGTGGAAAAAAAAGAGCACGATCTGAAAGGTGTCCAGACATGGTGAAAGCTAATAAGTGTATTGACAGAAGTAGAAAAAAAAGAGCACGATCTGAAAGGTGTCCAGACATGGTGAAAGCTAATAAGTGTATTGACAGAAGTAGAAAAAAAAGAGCACGATCTGAAAGGTCTCCAGACATGATGAAAGCTAATAAGTGTATTGACAGAAGTAGAAAAAAAAGAGCACGATCTGAAAGGTCTCCAGACATGGTGAAAGCTAATAAGTGTATTGACAGAAGTAGAAAAAAAAGAGCACGATCTGAAAGGTGTCCAGACATGGTGAAAGCAAATAAGTGTATTGACAGAAGTAGAAAAAAGAGAGCTCGTTCCGAACTTTCCCCAGATGCAATGGAAGTGTATAAAACTACAGATAGAATAAATAGAAAGAGAGCTCGATCTGAAAGACCTCCAGAAACAGTGAAAATAAATCAAATTTCCGATAGCAATAGAAAAAAAGAGCACGATCTGAAAGGTGTCCAGACATGGTTAAAGCTAATAAGTGTATTGACAGAAGTAGAAAAAAAAGAGCTCGTTCCGAACTTTACCCAGATGCAATGGAAGTGTATAAAACTACAGATAAAATAAATAGAAAGAGAGCTCTATCTGAAAGGTCCCCAGAAACAGTGAAAATAAATCAAATTTCAGATAGCAATAGAAAAAAAGAGCACGATCTGAAAGGTCTCCAGACATCCTACAAACAAAGAAATACTGACAAAACACGAAAAAAGGCAGCACGTTTGAAACAATTTGAAAAGCAGGAATCCACAGAAGTAGCAATTGAAAATTTTAGACAATGTATCAAACAATGTCCTACTTTCATTTGTTGTTGTTGGCGTTTACTGTACAGAAGAAGTGTAATTCACGTAAACAAGGGAAAGTACACTAAATTTAATCAGAAACAGTTAAATAACATTCTGACCACAGAAACTTCTAACAGTATTCAAATGATATGTAAAACTTGTGACAAGAAGTTAAAATATGGAATGATGCCAAGTCAGGCCCAAGCAAATAAATTGTCTTTGGTGAATCGCCCACATACTCTCTTAAATTTATCTTCTTTAGAAAACCAGCTGATTAGCAAAATTATCCCATTCATGAAAATAATAGCTATGCCACGAGGAGCACAGCATGGAGTTCGTGGTCAAGTTGTTCTTGTGCCTGCAGATTTAAGCAAAGTTACAAAAAACCTTCCAAGGGCATCTTCTGAAGAAAGTCAAATAATAACTCTAGCTCTAAAACGTAGACTCACAGATAAATCATATGTACAAAAGCAGTATATACGCCCTCATGTGGTCAATTCTGCACTGAACTATTTTAAACAAAACAACAAGTGTTATAGAGATGAAACAATACGCTCTGACTGGGTGGAGACATGTGAAGCTGAAAGTCCACATTTTTTCAGAGCCGCTATTGAAATTGAAAATTTGCCACAGACAGGAGCAGACGAAACTATTTGTCACATAATTGACATTAATATTGAAGCAAAAAATGCTGATTACGTTGAAAATGAGAAAACCACAGAATCTGGTAAAGGAAATATCATTACTGATATTTTAGACAGCGATGATGAATTTGAACTAGACAATCCCCAGGATTTCATTACAGATTTGAACAACAGTCGTGAGGTCAATGGAGACACATGCATCCATCCCATAAATGGTACAGAAGTTCACACCAATGAAATTCCTAATCTAGCACCAGCTGAAGGACAAGCACCAGTGTCAGTGAGTAAGGAACCATATTGGGAAGCAATGGCCTTTCCAACTCTTTTTCCAACTGCGGAAAACACTTACCATGTAGATGAACGTCGACCAGTAAAACTATCCTTAAAACAGTACTTTAATGCTCGCTTGCTGTGTAAAGACAGTCGTTTTGCTGAAAGTCCAGTTGCACTTGCTGCTTTGGATATTTAAGAAAGGGAATCTGTTAAACAAAATATTGCTATAACTTCAAGAAAATCATTTTATCAAGATATTAATGTTGGAGAATTAAAGAACCCTCATAAATTACAAAAAACTTCTCACTGAAAATCAGTTGTTTGCCACATTTAAAAATATTCGTGGTACCTCTCAATATTTTCAACAGATGCATTTGGATATGCTAGCAAAACTTAGACAGTATGGACCTTATACATTTTTTATAAGTGCTTCTGCTGCAGAATTTCATTTGCCGGAAATAATTCAAATAGTTGGTAAACAGTATGGACAAAGTTTTACTGAGGAACAAGTAAATGGAATGGACTGGCAAACCAAACGTTCATGGCTTCAGAGAAATCCAGTAACTGTAGCAAGACACATTGATTACATCTTTGAACAATTGTGGGGAAAAGTCATACTTAGTGGTGCCCATCCAGTAGGTCAAGTATTAAACTTTGATATCAGAAAGGAAATGCAAGGACGTGGAACTGCTCATTTCCATAGTGCATTACATGTTCAAAATGCTCCAAAGCTAGATGTAGATCCTGATGAGTCATTTACATCTTTTGCTGATAAATTCATCAAGTGTACCTTACCTGATGATGACTCTGAAATATTTAGTCTTGTTAACACGCGTCAGCGTCACCATCATACACGAACTTGTAAAAAGAATGTGTGTGTCATCTGCAGATTTGGTTTCCCTCGTCCTCCAAGTAATAAAACAGGTAATCATTTAAAGTATGAAAATTATCTGATATTTATTCTTTCTGAAATTGAGTGACTTAAATTGAGTAGTTTATATACCAACTTAAAGTTTAACCATTACATTGAATGATTTAAAGTCACGAACAAATTGTGTGAGCTGTTTGGGTGGCTAATTGTTTTCAAAACATATTACATTGCTATTGTGCTGCCCTAGATAATTTAATTGATAAAGTGCCAAATTGAAATTTTATTCTTAGACTAAATTATTTAAATAGACAAACAAGCTGGCTACATTTCAAAATATTTTGTATTGATTTTCAGTTATTGCTCGTGTCCCTGATAATTCTGATGACAAAGCAGTAGCTTCCACTATCCTAACTAAAGTATACAAAGCTGTGGCAGGAATCACTACAGATAACATACCATCCATGGAACAGCTTCTAAAGCAGGTTAATGTAAGTCCTGACCAGTACGAGTGGGCTCTAAAAGTGGCACACAGGAGAACATACATAGTAATGAAACGATCACCAGCAGATGTCAATATCAATAATTACAATCCAGTGCTGTTGAAGTGTTTAAGGTGAGAAATATTGCTTTAAAAGAAAATTGTTGTTGTAGATTACAATTTGAAGACCTCAGTCAATTAATTCAATATATTGCTATTGTATGCCTTTCAGCATTTTTCTTACTCTTGTTTAAAAGCAAACGTATGAGCTTAAGAGAAAATACAACATATTTTTATGAAAAAAGATTCTTCAGAATAGCATGCAAGTCTTATATAATTATGTTATAACCATAGCATATTTTCCTTTGAATTTATGTTGATTGGTATTTACAATTAATTTATAAAAATGAATATAATAACATCATTGATGTACATTAATTTAGTCATCCATTCCTTTCCATTACAGGTCAAATATGGACATACAGATGATTACATCAATCTGGGCCTGCATTGCATATATATAACATCATGTATGTGCAAACCTGAGAAAACTATGTCAGAAATGATGAGAAAAGCAAGTAAAGAGGCTCAAGACAAAAATATTACTGATAGACTGTACCATATCTCTAACCAACTAAGGAAGGGAAGAGAGGTTTCTCATCATGAAAGCATAATGCGAACACTTTCAATTCCACTAAGGAGGTCAAGTGTAGCTGTGATATTCATACCTACTGGTAAACAAGAAGATAGAACACGCATTCTAAAACCAAAGGCCATTCTTGACTCACTGGAAGACAGTGACATAGACATATACATGCCATCTATACATGATAAATATGCAGCTCGTCCAGATGCATTAAATGCCTGGCAGGGTTTGTAGCTAATTTTTCAACTTTGTATCCAAAAACCTCAGAAGGATCATCAGAAGAAGCACCTGAATGTGAAAAAGAAACTGATGATTATTCAACTAAAGAATATATACAGTTGAAAGACAAAATGGGGAAGTTGTATAGAAGAAAAACTCCACAGATAATAAGGTATCATTATATCTCCAAAGAAAAAGATGAAGAGGAATATTATCATAGACTCCTTCTTTTGTATCTTCCCTGGAAATCAGAACAGGAATTGAAATGTAATGGTGGATACAAAGAAAAGTTTGAAGAAGTTAAAGAAACAATAATACCTACAATTAAACAATATGAGCCGTATTATGATGAAGTCGAACATATCATTGATACATTTGATCCAGGTGAAATGTTACCAGAAGTATGGGACCAAGTTTCAGCAAACATACAACAAGACATTGCAAATAAATACAATGTTAGATGTATGAACAGTCACCTTGACCCTGAACTAATTGAGAAGCAGCCAGTTGACCATTCTAAAAAAATGAACAGCAATAAAACTTTCTCATTAACTCCAACTTACCAGATGGCAGATCAGGACTTCCACAAATTTGTCCAAACACTAAATGAAAAACAGAAATATCTGTTTGATTTTATGTTCAACTGGGCTACAAAAACACGATTACTTGAAGATAAACCACCACCATTTTATATCTATTTAAGTGGGAGTGGATGTGTTGGTAAGTCCCATCTAGTTAATACAATCTATCATGGAGTGACTAGAGCTCTGAAAACTCCAGGCCAGAATCCTGATCAACCAACAGTTTTGTTAACAGCTTCAACTGGTAAAGCAGCAACAGGTATCAATGGGACAACTCTTCATTCAGCATTTGCTCTTCCAGTTAAAACCAAAGCTTCAAAATCATCTGAATATCAAAAAATTGGATCTGAAAGACTGAACAAGATGCGATCATCTTATGCAAATTTAAAACTCATAATTGCTGATGAAATCTCAATGTTTGGGTCACAGAATTTACAGAACCTGCATCTTGCTCTACAAGACATCTTTCAAGATTACAACACTCCATTTGCTGGTGAGGCGATCTAAGCTGTGGGAGACTTGCTACAGCTTAACCCTGTTGGGGACACACCAACAGTTGGTTACGAAGCTTGACCGGTTCATTATAGACTCGTCACTTTCAGTTACATGAGCTTACTGATATTGTTAGACAGAAGGGTGACCCAGAATTTGCAGTCATACTTTCTCGTGTAAGGACAGGGGACTTCACGGATGAAGATATAGTGAATTTGCAAAAGCTACAAAATACTTCAACTGATTCATTTCCTCATGACACAGTCAATATGTTTTTAACTAATGATCAAGCAGGAAAATATAATAATCAAATGATAGAAGATTTACCTGGAAAAGTAACTATACATGCTATAGACTCAAAGAGAGATAAGCATACAAACACTGTTTCGGTACAAATAACCACCAGTCAGATATACTCAACAGGGGGATTATCGTCTACTCTTACAATAGCTGTTGGAGCTACTGTCATGATCACACAGAATATTGATCTTCCTGACCGTCTAGTAAATGGTGTTGTTGGAAAAGTTGAATTCATAAACATTGATGAACAAAAGCCATTAAGGTATTAGGACCCTTATGGGCACTATCAGGAACTAAAGAAATGACATCATAGGTCAGATGTATACCTTAAAGTACGCCTGTATGTAAAATTTAAACAAAGTTTACTGTACGGAAATCAAGTTATGGCCACTTTTCTGAACTCAAGCTAGGATGTTATGAGGGCCCATTTTTAGAAATGAGGAACCTTTAAATAATCTGCAATAACATTCTAATGAAAAATGTTTTCCCATGAAGTTTTGGTAAGAAACAAATAGTACCATTCAGCTAACAATCCACATAAGCAAAATTATGGTTTCTACTTTAAATTTATGAAATCTGTATAAAAATGTTACCCTACCCCACCCATTTTTACCACATGTCTGACCATTTTTCTACTAAGGGAGCCTAATTAAAAAAATTCTTAAAATTTACCCAAATGAGTTCCTGTTTTCAAAGTTTCCCTAAATTTGTAAAAAGTATATTGGTTGATCTTGTAAAATATGAAATACCTTTACCGTCTAGTTTTGTTTATATTACACTTTGAAAATATCAGGTACCATATTTATTACTAGATTTAGCATAATTTAGCCAATAAATACCTATATAAATTAAAAATTCAAAATTAAACACTTTTTTCTTTTCATATGGGACATGAGAGATACATAAATAATGTTAAAAGAAAAAAAGAAAGAAAAAAAAAAGTTGGGGATTGAACCCATGGCCCTCATTTTCAATGTATTTAACAGTAATTCTAGCCTATTTGAATACTCTTCAACGCGGAGGTAATGCATTAGGGTGCTAATACCTTAAAAGGAACAGTATTCTTAAAGTTTTCTGATCCAAGCATTGGAAGAGAAAATAAAAAGAGAAGCCCACAACATCTTAAAGATTGTGTACCAATTCAGGCCATCACTGTTTCATTCTTACTCACATCTGAATGTCTAGTTCCTGTCGAGAGAACAATGTACCCTTTAGTTTTAGCATTTGGCTTAACTGCTCACAAGTCTCAGGGAAGTACCTACAAACACTGTATTGCTAACCTTGAACTACGTCCAAATATTAAGTCTGTCATGCAAGGTCATGCTTATACAATGCTCAGCAGAGCAACATCACGTGATGGTTTGAAGTTAGTCACTTTAGTGCAGACAAAATCAAAGTGAACAAGTCGGCTTTAGTAGAAATGGACAGGCTGCGTGAGCACTGTACTTTCAGTTGAGAACATCCATTTGAAAACTTGGACCCTATTGCAAGTATGCATATAGGTTTTCTCAACATTCGTTCCCTTAAAGCCCACCTCTCAGATTTGGCTGCATAAAGAGATATTTCAAGATTTGATGCACTTTGCTTGACAGAAACTCACATTACAGAAGAATGTTCTTAAGAAGGATTCTGTGGATACTTTAAGCCAACACAGCATGGTCTAGCAATGTTCACTAAAGGAGAGTCAACTGATTTTGAATGTAACAGTTCCCTTCAGATTATGTCTAGAATTGTTTCAGACCAAGGTAGAAAGTTTCTCATCGCTGTTAGTTACAGACCACCTCAATTCAACAAAAATGTGTATTTCGCTCTCTTCTCATCTGCCGTAAATTCTATCCTAAGTCATATAATATTATACTTGGTGGAGACTTCAACTTGATGCCTGATGATCCAGTTGTGATAAAGTTTTGTCAAGAACATCAACTTCGACAATATGTAGAAAAGCCAACTCATCAGTTGGGAAGAACATTAGACCTGATTTTTGCATCTGATAACATACAGTGCACTAGTACAGTGATTCCAGTTTCTTACACTGACCATTTCCTTACTATTTTATCTGTTATCTAAATGGTTTGTATCATTTTGTTCTTTTCAAATATTGATAACCACATAAATGTATTTCTATTGACACATACGGTACATAGGAGTTATTTCATTTTATTTCATTATTAAATAAATTTATTATTGCATTTGCAGATCTAGCATTGATCAAAATTTTGAACTAAAAGTCCTGATCCATACCTCAATCTTTTGAAATAGCACAATTTCGTGCTTCATATAATACTTACCTAAGGCTGGGGACGTTGGTAACTCTGTTACAAATTCTTGTTTTAAATGTGATAGAAAGAAATGCCTTAGATAAAATCATAAATCATGATCAAACTGGTTTTCTTCCTGGTAGATTAATGGCGTCAAATGTTAGAATGTTATATGTCATCTTATTTCACTCTGAAAAAATATAATATTCCAGGATTGTTATTACTAATTGATTTTGCCGCTGCGTTTGATACTGTTTCTTGGAAATTTATGCATCATGTACTAGAATTTTTTAATTTTGGTCCCTCTTTTAGAAGTTGGATCAAGTTCTTCTATACTAATACAGAATCATGTGTTATTATAAATGGCCACATGTCAGACTGGTTCAAACTTCAAAGGGGTTGTCGTCAAGGTGATGCCCTATCGCCATACCTGTTCATCATTTGTGCAGAGGTACTGTCAATATTAATAAGAAAAAACAAAGATATCAAAGGTGTTATAATTAATGAGAAAGAGTATGAGATTTCACAGTATGCTGATGATACTAGTATATTTTTAGATGGCACAGCCAAATCATTAAAGAATACCATGGAAGTTTTAAAATTCTATGCAGAGATATCAGGCCTTAACATTAATATGGAAAAAAACCAAAGTAGTCTGGTTTGGCTCCTACAGAAATAGCCAAGTAGTTCTTTGTCCCGACTACAATCTAGATTGGAACACTGAAGTTTTTACAGTATTAGGTATAAAATTCTCAACAGATCTGAAACAAATTGTAGATTTAAACTTTGATTTAAAAATTTAGGAATTAAAAAGATTATTTGCTTCATGGTCCAAAAGACTAAGCATTCCTAATCCACCTACTGAAAAAATCAATAAAATTCAAAGTTTATTTTATAAATTTTTATGGAATGATGGTATAGATAAAGTGAAAAGAAATATTATTACTCAAGATTATAAATTCGGTGGCCTTAAAATGGTAGAATTGAGCTGTTTTATGAATAGTTTAAAATTGACTTGGTTAAGACGTATTGTTCATAATGACAATAAATATAGTCAGTTGGTAGAAAGTACTTTGCCTTGTATACATAATATTTTTAAGTATGGAACAGATTTTATAAAAACAAAACTAAGTTGTGATATAAATCCTTTTTGGAAAGATGTAATGAAAAGTTATATGAGTCTTTCTATGAAAGTTAAGCCAAAAACAAGTAAAGATCTTTACTCTATTAATTTATGGTACAACCCTGGCATAAAAATTGGAAATTCTTGTGTTCATCTAACTAGATGGATTAATGGAGGAGTCCTATTCTTAGGTGATTTAATCAGTCAGACAGGTGATTTTTATTCATTCAATGAATTTAATGAAATATATAACATAAGAAGCAACTTTCTAGAATATATGGGGATTATTAGAGCACTGAATGAGTTTTTAGAAAGAATTCATGCCAGAGATCTACCTAAGGAATATAAGTATAATGTACATATTCCTCAAACACTAGGCATAATTCTTCATGATAAAAAAGGTTGCCAACAGATTTATAAAACTATGATTGAAACCGGACAATATCCTAACTCTCTTTTGAAATGGAAAAATGATTTAACAGAGGCTGTAGAAACAGAGTTTCAATTTAATTCAATATATGAATTACCATATAAATTTACAAAGGATTCAAAATTAATCTGGTTCCAGTTTAGACTGAACCACAGAATACTTGCCACAAATTATTTGTTGAAAAAAATGAACATTGTAAATAACGATATATGCACTTTTTGTAAATCTGAGAGTGAAACTCTTATTCATCTTTTCTATGATTGTGAAATTGTCAAAAACTTTTGGAGAATATTACAAAATTATGTCAAAGATAAATGTAATATTACTTGTGATGATTGGAATGTTACTGACATTCTTTTTGGTAATACAAAATATGACAAAGTCTTAAATGGTTTGATTTTAAATGGAAAACATTACATTTACTATTGTAGAGTTAAACAAATAAGGCCTTCTATTGCTAATTTTAAAACTCAAATATATGCCAGATATACAGTTGAAAAATACATAGCTAAACAGAATCAAACATATGAATTGTTTCAGAAATCATGGCAGAAATACAAAAACCTAGTAAATTTAGAATAGTGTTTGTGTATTCTGTGTATTAATGAAGTTTAAGTCATGTATTATTATTCTACAACTTTGCACTTCACTGCTGCGGCACCGGGAGACACCACCAAAAAATCTAAAATTCCCTATTATTTGAAATTTCAGATTTGAATCTGAGATAAAAATCCTTCTAGTAGATTTCACCGAACCCTTTTTATTTTCTCCATTTTTTATATCCTTTTTCTTTAAAAAGCATATTTATCCCATAGGTACAAAATTTAAATATGGTATTTAAATTTAAGCATTCATTACTACATTACTTTAAGCTATAGAGTAAAACTCTAAATATTATTAAAGGGGGAGGAAGGAATGGTTTTTTTCCTTTCCTCTTCTCAAAATCATTGTACAATATGAAAATCCTCGATTGATATAGAATTCTCTCTACTGCATCAGAATAAAGCAATATTGATTATAGTTATGTACAAATGATATGGTTAATACAGGTTCAATTGAAATCAATGTATTTGTACTGATTAATATGGTTTCATATGAAATTACTGTATTTGTGCTGATTGATATGGCTTCATTTGAAACTATTGTATTCGAACTGATTAATATAGTCTCATTCAAAACAGTTGTATTTGTACTGATTAATATTGCTTCATCCAAAACTACTGTATTTGCACTGATTAATATTGCTTCATTTAAAATTATTATATGTGTACTGATTAATGTGGCTTCAATTGAAAGTATTGTATTTGTACTGATTAATGTGGTACTGGTACTGATTAATATAATTTCGGGTGAAACTATTATATTGGTACTGATTAATATTGCTTCTTTCGAGACTGATTTGTTGGGGTTTTTTTGGACTGATTAATAGGGCTTCACTTGAAACTTGTGTATTTGAACTAATTATAAAGTTTTTCATAGGAGACTATTATACTTGTACTGATTAATATGGCTTCATTTGAGAATATTTGTTTTTATACTGATAAATATAGCTTCATTTTGAAACTAGTGTATTTGTACTGATTAATCTGACTTCATCTGAACCTAGTGTATTTGTACTGATTAATATGGCTCCATTTAAAACTATTGTATGTGTACTGATTAATTTGGCTTTAATTGAGATTATTGAATTTGTATTGACTATGTACTTTGATGCATGATTACAGTCAAACCTGTGACCAGGGTCTTACAGAGGAGAAATATAACATTTCCTCTATAGACAAGAAGAGGTCTTTATCAAGAGAATCCTCTATCTGTTAAGCACTGTAGGGTTAGTTAGGGTGGCTTTTGTCATGAAAATGAATAATTAGTTAGGTGGTTTGGACACAGTTTTGACTGTATATTGATTGCCAATACATTATATTGACCAAAAAATATTTTTGTTACATGTTTTGTACAATATGGGAAATAAAATGTTAATTACAAAAAAAAAAGATTATCAAAGATTATAAACAAAGAACAGAGTAATAACATTTTACAACAACGATTTTCAGACAAACCACATTATCGTTTACTTATTGTCATTGCCAACTGTGAATCTAGAAAGATTAGGTTCACAGCAATTAACAAATCAGTTCCTTTTGTATTGTGTTTCTATATAAGGGTTTGTAAGTTATTTAACGACTGCTATAAAAATAATTTGATGTCGCACTAAAAATGATGTCTCGAAATTGAATTGCCTCAATCTATTGTGTACGTTAATCGCTCTTTTAACATCTTTGTTCATTCATTCATGTATTCAGTTTTGATTAAATTATAAATAAACAGTTTTATTGTAATTCATTATTTAGTAAATTTCCAATATAAAGTGAGAAATGAAATAATTGGAATATATTTTGGATAATAATCTAATCTCAACTGTTAATTAAATAGCAGTAATAACGAATGTTTCATTATACCCCCGAAACGAAGTTTGGGGGTATATTGGAGTCACCCGGTGGTCGGTCATTTTCCTTGTCCGGAGCATAACTTGAAAACTACTGCTTGGAATTCAAAACAACTTCATACAATTGTCAAGCACAATAAGGGGAAGTGCAGTGCACAACAACCATAACTCTATCTAAAGTAATTACAGTAATTGCCCTTTGTTACTTTTCCATTGCTTTTTTGTCCGGACCATAACTTGAAGACAAATAGTTGGAATTCAATATAACTTCACACAATGGTCAAGCACATTGAGAGGAAATGCAGTGCACAAAAAACATAACTTCATCTTGACTAATTACAGAGTTACTGCCCTTTGTTATTTTTCCTTGTCCGGAGCATTACTTGAAAACTACTGGTTGGAATTCAAAACAATTTCATACAATGGTCAAGCATAATAAGGGGAAGTGCAGTGCACAATAACTTAACTCAATCTTGACTAGTTATAGAGTTATTGCCCTCTGTTACTTTTCCATTGCTTTTTTGTCCGGAGCATTACTTGAAAACTAATGGATGGAATTCAATATAACTTCATACAATGGTTAAGCACATTGAGAAGTGCAGTGCACAGGAACCATAACTCCATCTTGACTTATTACAGAGTGATTGCCCTTTGTTACTTTTCTTTGTCCGGAGCATAACTTGAAAACTACTTGTTGGAATTCAGTACAGCTTCAAACAGTTGTCAAGCACATTAAGAGGAAGTGCAGTGCACTATAACCATAACTTCATTTTGACAAATTACAGAATTATTGCCCTTTGATACTTATTCTTATCCGGAGCATAATTTAAAACATACTAGTTGGAATTCAAAACAACTTCATACAATGGTGAAGCACAAAAGGAGGAAGTGCAGTGCACAAGAACTATATCTCCAGACTAACTATAGAGTTATTGCCCTTTGTTACTTTTCCATTGCATTTTTCTTGTCCAGGGCATAACTTGAAAACTGCTAGTTGGAATTCAATAATATTTCATACAATGGTCAAGTATATTGAGAATTGTGAGGAAGTGCAGTGCACAGAAACCATTACTCTTTTCTTGACTAATTTAAAGGTTTTTGCCCTTTGTAAAATTTTTATTGTCCAGTGCAAAACTTGGAAATGAATGAAATTTAAAACAATGATCAATGGCAGTTAGATGAAGTATAGTGCACAAGAACCATGACTCTATTTGGACTTATTACAGTTATTGCCCTTTGTTACTTTTTTGTCCAGTGCATAACTTGAAAACTGGTTGTTAGAATTCAATACAACCTCATACAATGGTCAAGCACAATGAGAGGAAGTGCAGTGTATAATAACCATAACTCTATCGTCAGTATTTGTTTTGCCCTTTGTTCCTTTTCCTTGTCTTTCTGGACTTATTACAGAGTAAATCAATACCATTTCATCAATGGCCAACCACATTGAAAGGAAATGCAACATACAAGAACCACAACTATCTTTATTTGCCCACAACCATAACTCTATTTCAATTCTCTTACAAAGTATTCTGTTACTGGTAACATCCTCATTTCCGAAGCTGTCTTACGGGGTTATTAATCACATTTAGTGATAGTTCTAGTTAATTTTATTTATTGAGAATTTTTATTAACAATGTACTTTTAGATGATAATGCTTAGCCAAATAAAAGTTTTAAACGTTGAAGGGCTTTTCATTTTGGGGTCATTTATTTACAATTATTTAAACCATGTCACCAGTGCTCTCTGATCACGGTCTGCAAAAATTAAAAAAAATTATGGAAACACTTTTCATGTTTGTTTTTTTCCGGAGTTAAAAGAAGGCTATCCATATAATTAGAGTGGCAAGGGATACATATAAGCATCTTAAATGATATGCCATTTAGAATTTATCGTTTTGTCCATGCAAAATTATGTCGTTAAAACATCGTTTTATACAAATGATAAAATTACTTTAAAAACCTTTTTTCAACGAAGTATGAATATCTATATTTTTGTACTAAAACACAAAAAAGAAAGAAAAACAAACGGTAAAAATATTTTTGTAATACACTTGACATGCTTGGTATGTATTTTGGTAAAAAAAGTGTCTTTTGATCTGTTGTAATTATTAAGTATACAATGCCATATTTTCAGGTGGTAATAAATTAAATTATATTTGTCTAGAAAGTACAATATAAAGGCATCAACAGGCTTGATTTAA
Organism: Ruditapes philippinarum; assembly: GCF_026571515.1. Taxonomy (NCBI): domain Eukaryota; kingdom Metazoa; phylum Mollusca; class Bivalvia; order Venerida; family Veneridae; genus Ruditapes; species Ruditapes philippinarum. The sequence continues at coordinate 81,449 of NW_026857125.1, read as the reverse complement.
ATCATTTTTATGTAGTTAAATATAAGCCATAAGTACGTCCAAAGAAATAAATAAATTGAAAGAAAAAATATTCAGATGTGCCAAGACATCGACCGTCACTGTCAATGCCGTGACCAGGATTCGAACCTGGGTTGTCGCGGCCACAACGCGAAGTACTAACCACTATACGATCACGGCTATCACCTCCGACTGATAAACTTTATTTAAAGATATACTATGCTCAAATTTGATTTTTGTTTAAAATATTGTACGTACAAAAAAAAAATTCAAAGACCAATTCAGTACAAAAATGCAACAATTACACTCATTAGTGCACTACAATAGATGCAATTAAAGTATTTTCTTTAGTTTTAATTACTACATGTTCATGAAAGGAGCTAGTGTCAATTGTCTTAGCCTAGATTCAGAGCAAAGGGCACACTTCTGATTATCCTGTATTGAAATTTGCTCCTACAAGTTTCTGAATAGACCAACAGTGTAAAAGCAAACTAGCCTTAAGGCAAGATTAAAGTTTGAAATTACTTGGGTAAATGACATTAAAGATATGCCAATGTTTCCATTGTCTATCAATGCTATTTTACTTCTTTCTGTTATGTTAAGGAATAATTACAATTTTAAAAGAAGTGATATTGAGTCTTGTTTGGAAATAGCTGTGAATGTCAATCGTTGATAAAAATCACAAGTTTGTGAACTAACAAAAGTATATTGTTCAACAGTGTATACACTGTGAACATCACAGTTAATGACATGACCAGTATTTCACGATACACAATATACTATCAAGGCCATCTCCATTGAACTAACTACATGTATATTGCTGATAATTCTTATCTTTATAATATGGCACTTATTAGGTGACTTTACTGACAATGTAATAAAAAACAAAAATCACTTCTGCAAGTGGCGTGCTGATAAGGAGACAACATCGCGCAATGAACTCGAGCAATTCAATCAATAAGAAAAGCACATCCGGGTTATACTCACGATACGTAAATAACACATCTGTTCGTGTGAACAGATTAAAAAATGTGAATAATATTTAATATTTAGAAAAAATGAGGCAGCTGTAAAACGTTGCCACGTACGTTGCTATATTTTTTTCTGGGGGCTCCAGTTATATTACACTTTCAAATAATTTAAAAAAGAAAACGTTCAGCTGTGCCGTGACAGTAAAATATTGGTCTGATATCGAGCTTCATAATTGAACAAATTTGTATGCATAATTAATTTGTATATGTTCGCCCATTCGAGCAATATTATTTTCTTACAAAATAGAGAAATCATGAAAAACTATAATTTTTGTTACCTAATATTCAATCATTCAGCTTTATGTTGTTATTTACGGACCGTTTCAGACTCCTTCAGTAACATTGTTTATATCAAATAGTAACTTTTACACTTATGATTTTTCCGAGACAAAAGCGGACACTACAGTAGTGTGAGCACGATTGATAGCTCTATCCACTGGCATTCAAGACGGAATTCAAAACACGCAATGTAGTTAGATATTATCAGTGTTAATAATGAACCTTAAAAGAGATAACAAAGTGAAATTAAAAAAAAGGTTCAGCTGACCCGAAACAGCGACTGTCACAGTCATTGCCGTGACCAGGATTCGAACCTGGGTTGTCGCGGCCACAACGCGAAGTACTAACCACTATACGATCACGGCTATCACCGCTGAACTGACAACAATTATTTCATATGCCATTGATAAGTCAGTATTGTCGGAGGGCACTTGAACTCCTCAACATGCAGAAAAGGTTTTTATATTATAATACTTAAAAGTCTTCATAAAATGTATGGTTATGATGTGCCGTATAGAATAACAATACTTTTATCACATAAGTTGCTTGTGATACAAAAAAATCCTCATAACTCATGTGTTTTATTTCTATGGGATAGTATATCAAAACATTTCACGGTACTCGAATATTTTTTAATTGTTCATAAGTAAATCAGATATGCCTTTGAAAGAACTTACATTATAAGCAGTTTATATTAATTTAGTTACTTAATTTATGTATTCAAATAGAGTTGGTCTTAAATACAATTAAACGGTAAAATAATTGTTTTCTCTTACTCGAGAAAAAGACACGTATCATAAAGATATTTTTTTCCAGTAAATTGTCTACTAATGGAAATAACAATAAGTGCTTCGAGGGATTAGTCTGCGTAAAAAATCGTTGCATTGTTAGCAGGAAAAGAGCATATATTTGATTATTTTGTTAAAAACATTCCGCCTTCGATTTTCTGAAATGGAACATGATTGAACAAGCATGCTGAATTTAAAGTTAAGATAAATTGTATTTGTAACATGTTAAGGTACGACCGTTGCAGCATTTTTTTTTGCAGCTACGAGATAATTGATCATATAATATTATGTAATTTTGTTTTTCATGACACATTCCATTCTATACAGTTCTTGATAGATAGAATCGTTTTCTCTTATTTTTGGATCACGATTCAAACTCATGAGTTTTGAATTCTTACTTGATTATATTTTTATTTTGAAGTTTCATCGATACCTTATAGGTCATATGGCAACTTCTCCATTTTACTGGAGACAAAGTTATCTAAAGGCCCTTTGAGATAGGCAGCTGGGGTAGAACTACCGAATTTACATCAGCTATTTGGATAGTGTTTTTTTTTCACTTGAATGAAACCTACGTCTCTTCCGCCCGAAGTGCTGTGAGATGATCGTGATTGAGTAGTTTGAGATGTGGGGCAGAAAAAACAATACCAAAGAGGTCCAGTTAAGATTTTTTCATACCTGTTTTTTAATAATTCATACCTTCAATGCATTAAATAGAATAAAGTGTAAATCCTGTTCATTCTAGTCAATGACATGCAGTGAAAATGATACTAGGTCAAAACAAGTTATTTTTCCTAAAATGAAACCGCGAGTTTAGACATTAAAAATGACGACAAAATAATTCTTTTTTCCCCCAACAAAATATTCTTTGTATAGATTACTCATTGAATGATTATCGTTATTTTCGATTTTTAAACATTATAAATTCTGAGAATACTAAGAAGAATGTTTAAGTTAGTCAGCCAACAGTAAAGAGCCTACAGGTATGACTGCAAAGATGTGCAGGCTGGTCTGGCTCTAGTCTAGCGGCAACTGCTAGTTTCTTCCGGATTCAGCAAGGCAAGGCAAGTTTGTTTGTTTTATTGGGTTTTGCGTTACACCGACCCACTATAGGTTATATCGCGACGTTTAAATTTTACTGGTGAAAGGAAGGCCTCAAGTGCTTTCCGTGCAATATTTCAGACACGAACAGACACCTGAGTAGAACAAGGACGTTCTGTAAGCCAGCTGAATAGCTTGCTCACTTGAATTAATCCAAAGTCCCTGATGGGTTTCAAACCTACAGCGAAGAGGGGCGAGTGGTTTAAAGTCAACGACCTTATTGATATTTGCTGTCAAATTGTTTTTTAATATCATCACCGTGTATATCCAGGAATGTGAAAATAACTTTTGAATTGTGCAGAAGTAAAGCAGATGTGTGCAATTTAGTAGTTAAAACGAGCACTGCCATAAGAAATGAAACAATATTTTTCAATGTACTCCAAATTGGAAGAAATGAGTTAGCGCAAACGGTTGCTGAGACATTATACTTTAAACCTCATCAAAAAACATTTCCATGAAAATGTTTATTTTTCAAGATCATTCTTGAAATGACGACCTGACTAGCGTATTCATTACGATTTTTAGTTTCGTTGATATCTTTTAATACAATAACGTACATAGTACTTTACGAATTTTATAGTCAGTGTACTTGAGACAATTTTCCTATCTACTCATGTCATATTACAATTAATTTAGCAGATAAAATCTAATTGAGACCATTTTACGCGGTAATGCCGAATTCGTGAATGAAGCACTGAAGCAACGGCGGTTATCACACTTAAAGTAGCAAAATCCTGTTATACCAGATTCCTTCTTTTGTTATACGACACTTGTAGTTTGACAAATGTCTTATGTATACACAATATCAAAAAAAGTTTTAAATGTGTTAAATGTACATATTAATTTGACGAAACACAAAAGTCACATTCAAAACAGTAATCATGTTGTCTTTCTCACGAATGATCTAAAAAGGTGAACATATTCCTGAAAAATATTGTAGGTCTGGTTAAAGTATAATGTCGTTAGTAATGCGCTAAATTCATTTCTTTAAATTTGATTTTGAATCAAATATTTTGGTTTGTTTACTTTTTTGTTTTTGGAATAGCGTTGCACAGATTCGGCGTAACTTTTACGTTAATGGCACATTCCTTACTTTTACGTTAATTGCATGGTAATCACGGACAGTCGATTTGTTACAGCTGAACAAATTTGTTTATATTGTTCGTACAAAACAAAAGTTAAATTCATACAAATTAATACATAAGTGCAACAACTACATACCTTTATTCACGAAAATAGACACAATTAAAGTTTTATTCTCCAGTCTTAATTACTACTGTTGGTGTCAATTGTCATGGTCTAGATACAGAGTATAGGGCATGCTTCTGATTTTACTATAATGGAATTTGCTCCTACTTGTTTCTGAACAGAAAAAAGGTCAAAGAAAAGCCAACAAAATCTTAATCTGTTAATTGGTCTAAAGGCAAGATTAAAGTTTAAAATTACTTGGGTTTATGACATTAAAGTGAGCAAATGTTTTTTTGTCTGTCTAAAAAATGCTATCTTTATTTCTTTCTGTTATGATGAGGTGTAATATTTTAATAGAAGTGATGATGGGTCTTGTTTTGCTATAACCGTATTAACCATCGTTGATAATGCAACAGAAAAGCCACAGTTTGTGAACCATGCAACATGTTTTATTCAACTGTGTAGACACGGTGAACGTCACAGTTAATACCGTGACCATTATTTCAGGATAAAACTTAACAATATACTATCAAGGCCATCTTTATAACATGACACTTATAAGGTGATTTTACTGACAATGTAACAAAAACCCATAGTCGTTTCTCCAAGCGGGCATATAAGGAGACAACTTTGCACTATAAACTCGAGTTATTTAATCAATAAATCATAAAAGCACATCTGGGTCATTAACAATACTCATGCGACGTAATATATATATTCGTGTGAACAGATTAAGAAAACTTCAGTAAAGAAAAGTGAACATTTTGAAATAAAACTGAGGCAGCTGTAAAACTTTGCCACGTACGTTGATATATTTTCTTGCGGCGCAAGTGATGTTACACTTTCAAATAAATTGAACAAGAATATGTGCAGCTGTGCCGTGACAGCGACTGACACAATCAATGCCGTTACCAAGATTGGAACATAGGTTGTCGCGGCCACAACGCGAAGTTATATCAACTATACGATCACCGCTATCATTGCTGAATTTATTATAGAAAGTTTAATATAGCATAAAAATCCTTTCATTGCTGGTGTTGATTTGCCTGCTTAACTCTTGAAAGTGTAAAGACAATGTATGGTTAATAAAAAATACCTTTGTAAGCTTAAAACGCTGATAGTAATATAACAAACATAACCGTTGATCCATTTAGGGAATGTTAACAATAACACATCACTATAAGTAAGTCATTTTCTTTTCTAAGGATAAATACATTGAATATCAATTTTCACGGAGTAAAGAATTACTGCGTATATTTAATCTTCTTTTGCAGAAAAAAATGAAAAAGAGAGAAGATATGCAAATATCATTACAATCATGGACAGTCGATTGTATACAGTAGAGCTGGCGTGGCATGGATTTGTACATAATTTGCTCGAACATGTGTATCAATAGAACAATATCAGGTTGTTTCTCTCTTTTACATTTCTATTTTTTTATTTGTTTTTCATGCAATTACAAAAGTGTAATTTTAATATCATAAAAAGATGCAATTAAATGATTTTCGTTTTCTGTTTTAATGACATATTCTATACATATCTCATTACAACGGTAGAGCGAGCTGCTGATGCTTTATGCACTTTAACCATTGAATATCTGTGAGAAAATGTCTTCATCCAAATAATCAAACTAGATTCAGAATGAGTACACTTGTACATTTACATTCACATCCTTATGCGATATGACAGCATTTAATTAACATTAATTGACTAAAAGTACTTCAAAGGAGTGATTCGTGAAAACTGTAATGACAAATAACAGGTATTATCAAGCTAGGTGAAATTACAATGATTTAACAATAGGAAGACACAGCCACAGAAATTTGGTCATAAATCGTCATACGACCCTTTGATGCCCAACATAATAGACATTTCCAGAAATGAACGATTGTTGTTTGGTTTCAGTTATTTAATGTAGGTGAATTAAAAACTAACACAGGCATCAACTCTTCGGACGCAGAATAACGGCTAAATTTGTTATTCAGCCAATAGAAAAGATAAGCATTTAAAATTCAGTTCAGCGACATAGAATTTAGAAGGTCACGATCTCTTATGATAAGATATAAAATTGAAACAAAACCTTATATGCATTGAAATCACCGTTCTTGTATATTCTGAACATATTTCTTAAGATAGTATTTTTGCAAAAGAAATTTTTAGTTTTTAGTATCAACGCCACGTAAAGGTTCTATGGCAACTTTACAGTTTTACTGGGATACATCAGGTGTGTCATTTTATATACAAACTAGGACCTATGTAGAACCACCGACGTGCCGTAATCCAGCCGTATACCTCTTTCCTTACATAAAAGAATCAAAAGGCCTTTGCGGAATTTGAATTCACAGCGGCGTTGAGATCAGTTATTTGAAGCCACTCGGTTACGGACGCCTCAGAAAGACTGTATGACTTCTAAGCGTTCGAACAGTGATCTAACAATACTAATCATAAAGTGGCAAGGTACCTAATCGAACCTGGTCAAATTTATTAATAACACAGACGGTTGTTTTGAAGGTACTGAAAATTTTTGATATTTCACTGTCATTGCATTTGTTTTCCTTTTGTGTGTGTAGAAAATTATGAGTATTTTTGGGATATTACCCGAAACAATACATTTTGGTAGTATTGAATACATCTGTGACTCTTCGAATGCACGTTAAAAATTGAAAATCAAGCATGGACAGTTTGCGCCAAACAACTAAAAGCATTATGAAATCATAGAAATTTTATGAAAATTTTAAACGCATGACTGACAGATAATTGGGCATTTTAAAAACTGCCAGTAATTCCACTGTGTGTTAGTGATATTTCTAAGGAATCGGATACATTCTGGAGTATTCTGTACCTTCATAAAGATGGCCAATGTTAGTTTTTTGTTGCAAACTACAATTTCCTTCAATGTATGTTATATATACTTGAATAATGCTGTGCAACTAGTTATCTGCCTGTGTAATATATTTTTTTAATATTTAGAACTGTGTTTCCTGCCACAATGAACTTTACAATTGACTTGTTGTATATTGTCGATTTTTCTCAAAATTTAAGTTGTATAAGTTGAACGCCTCTTATGTTTATCCTTTTCTAACCGTTGTATCACATTTGTTGTTGCCGGTGGGAACTTTATGTTGTGTGCGATTTTAAGGTCATATTATTATTGCTCTGAGAAAATAAGCTCGTACTTAATCAAGTTAGTAAAAAAATGTTGATTGCTGTTTGTTGTAAGGAAATGAAATCTTGTCTCACGGGGATAAAAGGATTGCCGATAATTGCACAGATTTTTTTGTATAATCTTTTCTCATGAAAAATGTTTTACGTATAATGTATTTTAGGAGCGGTATTAAGTAAACTCTTTTCAAGATGTAATAACTTATAAAATAAATGTTATAAATGAGCCAAAAAGAATTATAGATTTTAAGGCATTTTTAAGAATTTAAGTTTGCTAACTTAACGATCACGACAAGAAGCAAAATCAACATTAACTACAGTCTCATATATTATAGTAATGCTAATTTTTTTTCTATACATTCATTTCCTAAATTATCAATTTTTAAAGTATCGCCAAAATAAGGATACTGTTTTTGAAGCTCAATCAATGAAATAGACTTTATCGTATACAAATAGCAAACTCATATTTTTGTTGATTTTAAGTTTAATTGCGATATTTAATCGTGTAAATTAGTGAACAATTGTTTTCCCCTGAACAATATTTTATTTCGATTTGTATTTATTTGAAGATGTTGAAAGTTTTATAAATAAAATGAAACATATCTTATAGTTTTTTCATTTAAGAAATGAGACACTTTTACCTTATTCTATAAACACATATCATCATGTTACTACGTAAAAAATATGACTATATTCACATATTGAAAATATTAGCATTTAAACCATATTGTCTAAATAATATAGATATAACTACATATAAAATATATAACGTACACATATTACAATGTATCTATAGTGTCTTTATCATTAGATGTCAATAGCTGTATAAGATTTGCATTTTTAGTCTCACATAATTTGTCTTCGAATATTTTCTTCCTTTTTTTATACATATCACATCAAAAGAGGAAAATGAATTCATCCTCAATGTCCCTTTTTGTTACACATTTCAAATTTTCTTTCACTTTTTTTTAGGTGTATTTCATGTATGTTTTCCTATCTCTATTTATGACATCTCTTTGTTTTGTTAGACCACACCTGCAAGCGTAAAGATTTATATACGGAGCATAACCTAAATAAGATTTCAAATATTTGTACAATATAGACAAAACACAATTAGCAAAAACATCTACCTGCCAATATTGTAAAACTAACAATGAAGCTTTGTTTAAACGTTATAATAAAGGTTTAACAATGCTTCCGTACGTGTTCGGTTAATGTCTCTGGCAGTCAACTGTGTTAGGTTTTACCCAATGCGTAACATTAATAAGAAACATAAATATTCCCAAATACAAATGTACACCCTTTGACATATTTCTTGATTTTTATCCATATTGATAGTTATGTCTTATAGGAATTTTAATAAGTCGATTATGTTTCAATGCATTGGGTCCTTTTGCATACACAGGAAAAATAATTTTATTTTTAACATTTCTGAATACTCCCATAATATCATTTTTCTTTATGAAAATGATTAATGCGGGAAAGGTTCATGAGAAAATTTCAATGTTCGCGAGAAAAAAAGGATACCATATTTTGCTTAACAGAACCGTTTTCTTTTTATTGGAAAAATACATATTCAAATCTGGCAACAGATTAGATAATTACTGAAACTACAATTAATTGATATCAATTGTAAATAAATTAACTTATTTTCAGTTCAAATAGCAAGGTTTAAGCACACATTATAAATGCCAGAAAGCGCCTCCTTAGTGCATTTAGTGCAACGACATATAAAATGTATACAATAGTAGATAAAATCGTAAATAAAGATTTATATCCTTTACTATGTAATATAAATGATGACTAAATGAAATGATTTATTAAAAATTGTTAAATATTTATTATGAGTGTTTAAATAACTGATATTTTATCAACATTATATAAATATTGATTGACGAAAAGTATTACAAAAAGCATCACTGTATGGAAAGTTGCCAAAATATGTTGGTGTGTTGTAAAACCAAACACGCCCCCCCCCCCCCCCATAAAAAAAAAGAAAGAAAAAAAATTGAAAAGAAAATAACTTACCACAAAAGTTGATGTACGAGAAGTGGTTATACAAATAAGGTCAGTTTCAATAATAAAGCACTCGACTATAGCAATTGGGAAGTAATCACTTGAGCAAGTCCTTTATTCAATTGGTTCTATATCAATGTACTAATGTTGGATTATCCCCCAATTAGTTCTGTACTTTAGTTCCTATTAATTCACAAGAACACACTCAGTTCACTTTAAAGCTTGTTTTTCTTTTTAAACATGAACCTTTTTATGTAAAAGTATGTTTCCTATAAAATCGAAATAACGGTACTACGATGGTGAAAAAGTCGAAAGTACTATGGTGAAAACACCAAATTAAATCGAGTTACAACCATCGTGATTCCTTTATTTCGACATTTTATCATCGTACTATCGACTTTTTATTATCATTTCCCTTCTAACTTTTACCATCGCATTACCGTTGTTATTTGTGATAGTGTCGCGATGGTCCTAACCGGACACTGTGATATATTCAGTGTTTTTGCAGACTCGCATACATTCAATGTGATGCACTTATTGTGACTGTTTACCCAGGTAATAATAATTTTCAATATTAAATATTGGTTAGAAATAAGAGTAAGAAATTGTTACAGTACTTTTACATTTTACATGTAATTTTGCTGTTTTTAATGCATAAAAGGGATCTAGATATTTTTTCTAGATATTTATTCACCACAACAGCATGTGTCAAGTGCTGTATGGCAGTCGCAAAAAGTTGCCCCGCATTCACTTCACTTCAGTGTTTTCTTTTTCTGGTCGTTTGCAATCATTGAGTCCAGCACTTTGAAGTGTAAGAAATTAAGAAGCGTTCACACCGGTGCAAGGAGGCGTGAGGGATGTCGCACTTTTTCATGATCCCTTATGTACTGACTCAATCAAACCAAGTTTGCAATTTTGATGTTATTTTGCTGTTTTTAATGCTTCCGAGAGATCCCTTTTTGCCCAGATATTGAAAGTTCATTCATGGTTGATGATTAACACTAAAGGGTTTTTAAATGTGTTTGAATCATTACCAACGATTATAAAAAAAGAACCGTGTAACTATATAATACAACAACGTTTTTAAGACAAACTACATTATCGTTTACTAATTGTCATTATCAACTGTTAATCTAGATAAGATTTCTTCTACAGCAATTAACAAAATCAGTCTCTTTTGTATTAAAATATGTTTCTATATAAGGGTTTGTAAGTTTATTCAAGACTGCTTTATAAAAATGATTTGATGTCGCAATAAAAATGATGTCTCGAAATTGAATTGCTATGAATTGCCGTAAAAATTATGTGCATTTTGATCTGTTGTAATTATTAACTTAACAATGTCATATTTTCAAGCAGTAATAAATTAAATTATATTCGACAAGAAAGTGATATACTAAATATAACGAAATCAGCAGGCTTGGTTTAAATCATATTTATATATTTAAATATTAGCCACCAATAAAGTCCAAAGAAATAAATTGAAAGAAAAAAAATGTTTAGCTGTGTCGAGACAGCGAATGTCACAAGTCAATGCCGTGAACAGGATTCGAACCTGGGTTGTCGCGGCCACAACGCGAAGTACTAACCACTATACGATCACGGCTATCACGGCTGAACTGATGAACCTTACCTAACTCTGCATTAAAAGCTCGTTGCTATTTTATGCCACTTGAACTACTAAACTTGTTGGCAAGGATTAAATTATATGAAAGTTTGCGGAAAACACTTATTGAGTGCCATTACAAATAACGGTGACTATACCATTGATATCTGCAGGGCAGGAAACCGATATAATAGACGGTCAAGTTAACATTTTCCTTCTTAACTTGTTTAAATATTCATTATTTTTAACGGCCCTAATTGAGTGTAGCTGTAACCCCGACTTGCCTTTTTGATGTTTGTTTTGTTTTTCAAAATCATGGACAGTCGATTTGTTACAGCTGAAGAAATTAAACATCATACTTCCTTTGTGTAATATATTGTTCGTAGAAAACAATTTTCAAATACCAATTCAGTACAAAAGTGCAACGATTACACGCTTATATTCACTAGAATAGATGCAATTAATGTATGTTCATCAGTTTAAATTGCTACAGATTCAAGAAAGAAGATAGTCCTAGATACAGAGCAAAGGGCATGATTCTGATTAAAATCTAATGAAATTTGCCTCTACTAGTTTCTGAATAAAACAATGGTAAAAAAGCAAACCAAATCTTAATTTGTTAATGGTCTTGAGGCAAGATTTAAGTTTGAAATTATTTAGGTTAATGACATTAAATATATGCCAATGTTTTCTTTGTCTATCAATGCTATTTCACTTCTTTCTGTTATGCTGAGGAATAATTACAGTTTTAATAGAAGTAATATTGAGTCATGTTTTGTTATAGCTGAGAATATAACAAAATGTGAAAAGGCAACCAAATCTTACTTTTTAATTAGTCTAAAGGCAAGATTAAAGTTTGAAATTACATTGGTCAATGACATGAAATATGTGACAATGCTTTCTTTGTCTAAAAATTCTATTTTAAGTTATTTCTTTTATATTGAGGAATAATATTTTAAAAGAAGTTATGTTGAGTATTGTTTAGTTATAACCGTATATATCCATCGTTGATAATGCAACAGAAAAGCAACAGTTTTGAACACGTTTAACTGTGTGTAGACACTGTGACCGTTACAGTTAATGCCGTGACCAGTATTTCATGATAAATACTTAACAATATACTATTAATTAAGACCATCGCCATTGAATGTATTATATAAGATGATTTGACTGACAATTTAACAGAAAAAAACATAGTCGTTTCTCCGAGCGTGCTCATAAGGAGATAAATTCGCGCAATAAACTCGAACGATTAAATCCATCAGAAAAGCGCATCCTGGTAATAAACAATACATATGCGACGTAAATACCGCATTTTTTTCACGTGAACGGATTAAGAAATGATTCGATACAAAACTTCAGTTAATGTCAAGAATAGTGAACATTTTGAAACCTGAGGCAGCTGTAAACTTTGCCACGTACGTTTATATTGTTTTCTGAGGGTGCCAGTGATGTAAAACTTTAAAATAAATTGAAAAGCAAATTTTCAGCTGTGCCCTGACAGCGACTGTCACAGTCAATGCCGTGACCAGGATCGGAACCTGGGTTGTCGCGGCCACAACTCGAATTACTAACCACTATACTATCACAGCTATCATTGCTAAACTGATTAAAGAAAGTTTAATATGGCCACCCATTGCTGTTGTAGATTTGCCTGCTTTATACAGTAGAGCTGGCTTGGCATGGATTTGTGCATAACATGCTTCTATAAAGTTTTACAGGTAGATCAATAGAACACTATCAGGCTGTTTCTCTTCTTCTCATTTATATTTTAGTATTTGTTTTTCATGCAATTACAAAAGTGTAATAATATTCACGCAAAAAAGATGCAATCAAATGATTTTCTGTTCTTTTTAATTACATATTGTACCTTCATTTTGAGAAAAGAGTTGGTTTAAAATAACGTAACACAAGGAAATGGCACGTTTTTGATAATCCTTTTTTTCGGAGCATAGTTACTGTAATTAATTTGTTCCTTCCTGTTTCTACATAATCGATGGATCAGAAAGCCATCCAATTCGTTATATGTTTATTGTTCTAGAGGCAAATTCAAATTTCAAATTACTAATTAATATATTAATGTTATATTTATCGTTAAAAATCTCTACATTTTTGTCAGATGTAGACGAAAATATTAGTTTTTTTTACAGAGTTTCGATACAATATTATAATGATGCAAGTTGTATGTGACAAATTGTCTTGACCCAAATTATCAAACTAAATCTAGAATGAGTACACTTGTACAATTACATTTAAATCCCTATGCAATATGACACCTTATCCTTCATTAATTGGCTAAAAGTGATTCACATGAGTGGTTCGTGAAAACTGTCACGACTTATAACAGGTATTATTCAGCTTATTAAATTAAGTTGATCTAATATTAGGAAGACATAGCTACAGTCAACATACTTAATGTATCATACGACCCTGTGGTGCCCAACATAATTGACAATTTCAGAAATGAAAGATAACTGTGTAGTTACTGTTAGTTATTAACCAACATAAACTCTTTGGACGCAGAATAAGAGCGAAGTTATTTATTCAGCAAAAAAAAAATGTAGTAAGCAGATCACGATCTTTTAAAAAAAGAGATAGAATTGAAACAAATCCTAGATGCATTAAAATTATTGTTCTTGTATATTCTGAATATATTTCTTATGATAATATTTTTGCAAAGGAGTTGCAAAATGACTTTAAGGTAAAGTGGTCTCAAAAAGGACATATTTCGTCATATATACGAATGTAGAACCACCGACGTGCAGTAAGCTAGCGGAATACCCTCCTAACATGAAAGAATCAAAAGGCCCTGGCGAGATTTGAATTCACAGCGGTGAGAGACAAAAAGTTTGAAGTCAACTTCCTTATCCAATCGGCCAATGACGTCTCAGAAAGACTGTATAAATTCTAAGCGTTCGAAAAGTGATCCTCCTTGGCGAAACGATACTAATCATAAAGGGGCAGGGGACATAGTCGAACTATTTATTTATTCATTATACATATATTTTGTGAAAAAAATCAAACGCAAGACTGACAGATAATTTGACATTTCTGGAAATGCCATTAATTGTAAGGTGTGTTAGTGATATTTCTAAGGAATGGGGCAACTTCTGGAGTATCCTGCACCTTTGTGAAGATGGCCCATGTTAGTTTTTATCATTGCAAACTACACTTTTCTGCTTTTGTTATATGCTTGAATAATGCTGTGCAACTAGTTATCTGCATGTGTGAAAGATTTTGAAATATTTGGAATTGTGTTTTCTGCCACACTAAACTTCAATATTACTCAGTTTTGTATCCCCTGCCCCCTAACTGTCTCTTAAAAATCAAAACAAGAATAGCAACAGCATTTCCTTTTACAGGAATATCTAGTAAATAATAAAATATGCAATTATAATGAAGTGTATAACAACAAAATATATATGTATATTATTAGTTATATCTAAATGTATTAAATATGACTTCTATTTACAACATTATCTTTATAGATATTAACCTATTAGCCGATATACGCGCCTTTTAATGCCTTTTCACCAACCCACCCTTTTTGTTGTCTCAAATGGTGAAAAAATGCCTTATTTAGGCACACAACACTTGTTTTTGTTTAAGAAATGTTGTTTAAATAAGTGACCACTTTTTCGGCGCCCCCCTATCTAAAATATATATCAGGGAGTTGCCAGAGGAGGGATGTGCCCCCGTCTGTTTTTTTTTTGGGGGGGGGGGGGTGTGAAAGGGGCGGCAGTCTCCCTCATCGCCAAGAAAATTTTGGACTTGTGAGAGGATAAAAATGACCCCAGATCGATCATAAGTAACGTGTTACCAACGCAGTTGCAGCAATTTGAAAACAATTTTGATGGAAAAAAATCAACGCAAAATAATGATTTTGGCAATTTTGAGATGTCCCCTCGTTGCCATAGTAACAGAAAATTTAAGGCTGAACATGTTGTTACAAAGGCAATTGTCCAGTCAACATTCGTTCCAAGTTTGATTAGTATTGAAACAGTTGTTCTTGTTTTATAGCAATTTGAACTTGTAACGGGAGACTTTTCAGTGAAAACAGCCATTTTTCACAAAATGATCATGAAGTAATAGGTTAATCAGCAATGTGACATCTTAGCAATTCCTTAACTAATCTGTTAAAGTATTAAAAAACACCGTTCTTACGGACAAATCGGGTTACAAAACCCTAAGTTTTGTATCATTAAGATATTTACAAAAGCTTCCTGCCTAGGACACGATTGATCTTTTCTCTGGTCTGAACGTCAAGGTAAGTGTAGTATCTTCTGAATTTGCATGTGCAATATTTTCAAACTTTTTTAGGATCACATGTTAAAATTCATATAATGGCAGGGAAATATTTCTGCCATTATTACTTTATAAATCAGATTGATTAAAAGTTATCACCGCTATATTATCCCCCAAATAATCGTAGGCGTCGAATTATGAACCCATTTAGGTGTTAATATACTTCTATATTATTTTCCTCATTAGAAAAACGAAACAGTGTAAATTATAAAATTAAGCTTTAAAATTGCTGTTATTCTCTTAATTTTGCGTTTACAAATGGTAGGATGGCACACTCTTTATATATATTATCTGCATGTGTAAAATATTCATATTCAAATTATAATATATTTAATATGAAAATGTCATACTATGAATTGTGAAATAACATTTTAAACATGATAATATCATTTGAAGAATAACAGGCAAAGACCATTAAAATATATAAATCAATGTAGGCAAACGCTTTAGACCGGATATTTCTGTCTTATTGAAAGTATAACCCTTCAAACCGTTTCCCTATTACTTAGGTGCACTTTTCCAGACGCCAATAAAGACCCCATTTTTCGTGTTTCTTTGGACAAAATCACATATATTTGTGATCAAAATGACTTTCAGTTCGTCCATCTTGGCCCTCTGTTGTGAAATAAACCCCATGCAGCAAAAGTCTCTCTCTAGCTACATTCAACAATGTTTGAAATAATTTCATATACTATGATAAACAAACGAATTTATCTCCGAAAAAAAATGTGTTTGTTAACCGTGATGCAATTGTGACAGGGTCCAATGCAAGTTCTTGATTTTGTTATAATGGCATAAAAGATAAAGAATCATTGTCAATTATACTAATTACCTGAACTATTTGCATATTAACTTATTACACCAGAGGAATGAATAGATGCAATTTCAAGTTTTCCTAAACATCGTCATTGGACTACAAAAATAATCTTCTACGGTCATAGATAGTTTTAAAAGAAGGCCTCATGGGATCAAACACTTACCGGTGGCCGAATAGTTTTCTGCTGTCATTGGAGTTAATAGTGATTGTAATGAAACACTATATTTACTTGTAGTACATTGGCGATTTTTTCCCAAAATAAAAGTTGAACGCCTCTTATATTAAGGCACAAACATTTCTCCTTTTTAAACCGTTGTATCACATTTGTTGTTGACGGTGGGAACTTAATTTTGTGTGCGATATTAAAATCATATTATTATTGCGATGAGAAAATAAGCTCGTATTTATTCAAATTAGTAAACAAATGTTGACTGCTGTTTGTTAAGTTTGTCTCATAAAAATATATTATACAATTAAACTTAATAATTACTGTTATTTTTTTATTTTGCGTTTTCAAATGGTAGGATGGCACACTCTTATAAATTATCTGCCTGTGTAAAATATATATGTCTTAATTATAAATATCTTATTTCACTTTTTATTTCGTTAAATAATCTGTTAAAAATATCTGCCTGTGTAAAATATATATGTCTTAAATATAAATATCTTATTTCACTTTTTATTTCGTTAAATAATTGTCGTACTATGAATTATGTAATAACTTTATAAACATGATACTATCATTTGAAGAATAACATACAAAAAGCATAAGAAAGTATAAATCAATGTGGTGCTAAGGTTTAGGTGGTATATTTTTGCTCAATCATTCAAAATGTTTCAATTTTATTCAGGTGCACTTTTCAGGACGCCGTTGAAGACCCCGTGGTTCGTGTTTCTTTGGGCACAATCATTAATAGTTCTCATCAAAATGACTTTTAGTTCGTCAAACCGGCCCTCTCTTGTAAAATACGCCCCATGCAGCAAAAGTCTCTTTCTAGCTACATTCAACGATGTTTGAAATCATTTTATATACTATGATAAACAAACGAATTAATCGCCGATAATATATTGTGTTTGTTAATCGTGTTGCAATTGTGGCAGGGTCCAATGCAAGTGCTGTATTTTGTTGTAATGGCGTAATAATAATAGATGAAGAATCATTGACAATTATACTAATTACCTGAACTATTTGAATATTAACTTATTACACCAGAGGAATGAATGGATGCAATTTTCAAGTTTTTCTTAACATCGTCATATGACTACAAAAGTAATCTTCTACGGTCATGTTTTAAAAGAAGGCTTCATGAGATCAAACACTTACCGGTGGCCGAATAGTTTTCTGTTATATTGTAATTAATTGATTGTAATTGAACACTATATTTACTTGTTGTACAGTGGTAAATGTTTTTTCTCCAAATACAAGTTGAAAGCCTCTTATATTAAGGCACATTCATTTCTCCTTTCTAACCGTTGTATCACATTTGTTGTTGACTGTGGGAACTTTATTTTGTGTGAGATTTTAAGGTCAAATTATTATTGTGATGAGAAAATAAGCTCGTATTTAATCAAGTTAGTAAAAAAATGTTGATTGCTGTTTGTTGTAAGGAAATAAAATCTTGTCTCATGGGGATAAATGGATTGCCGATAATTGCACAGATTTTTTGTATAATCTTTTCTCATGATATAATGTATTTTAGAAGCAGAATTAAGTTAACTCTTTTCAAGATGTAATAACTAAATAAATATATGTTATAAATGAGCCCAAAAAAATTATAGATTTTAAAAGTAAGGCATTTGTAAAAATTTAAGTTAGCTTACTGACCGAACACGACTAGAAGCAAAATCAACATTAACTACAGTCACCTTTAATGTAATAATGCGGTAATTTCGTTTTTTTATTCAGCATTGCTTAAATTATAAATTTTTACAGTAAGGCCAGAACAATACATATTTTATAGTTCATTCATTAAAGAAATGAGGTAGTTGGACCCTTTTCTCTTTACACACATATCATCGCGTAACAAGGTGAACAACGTCAATATGTTCCCATATTATAAGCATTAATTCATCTTGTCAAAATAGCATAGATATGACTACATATCAAATATATAACATACAAACATTACAAACTATATAGGGAATCTCTATCATTGGATGTCAATAGCTGTACAAGGTTTTGCATTTTTAGTCTGGCAAACTTTTGTCTTCAAATATTTTCCTTTATTAATTTTTTATCCAATTTTAACACAAGAGGAAATGGAATTCATCTTCAATGTCCCTTTTTATTACACATTTCACATTTTCTGTCACTTTCTTTAGGTGTATTTCTTCTATATCTTCCTATCTCTATTTAAGACAATGAGCCGATAGTCTTAAGTCTTGTGATAACAAGTAAAGATTTAAATATGGAGCATAACCAAAATCAAATTTCAAATATCTGTACAATACAGACAAAATGAAAAACAGAGAAAAACAGAATCTCTAAAGAAAGCCAAACACGACAAAATTGAAAATGTTGCATTCTCGGTTTGATTTAGCCTATTAATGGATGGTACTGGAAGTGCAAGTTACCGTCCACGCCTACATGCCAAAATTGTAAATAAATATCAATGAGGTTTTGTTTAAACTTTATAATACGCTTCTCTAGGTTTTTGGTTAATATCTCTGGCAAAACAATGCTTCTCTATGTTTTGGTTAATATCTCTGACAGTGAACTGTGTTGGGTTTTACCAATGGCGTAACATTAATAGATATGAGGAAACATAACTATTCCAAAATAACCCTTTGCCATATTTCTTGGTTTTTATTCATATTAATAGTTATGTCTTAAAAAGAATTTTAATGAGTTGATAATGTTTTAATGCATTGGGTCTTTTTTGCATTCGCAAGAGAAATGGCAATGATTTATGTGGGAAAGTGTTACTAAAATATTTCAGCACTCGCGAGAAAAATGAAGGGAACCATATTCTTTTTGCAAAAAATAACGCTTTTCTCTTTATAGGAAAAATACATATCCAAATCTGGCAACACATTACTAATGTTATTTTTTTCAATTAGTTCTGTACTTTCCTATTATCTCTCAAGAACACACTCAATCTATCCGAGACTGTATGTTCACAATAAAGCTTGTTCTTTTAAACATGAACCTTAAATCTAAACTGTGTCAAAGTATATTTTCTATAAAATCAAAATATTGGTACTACGATGGTTAAAGGTCGAAAGTACGATGGTGAAAACACCAAATTAAATCGAGTTTCCACCGTCGTGGTTCCGTCATTTCGACATCAATCCTACTTTCGACTTACTATCATCGTACCTTCGGCTTTTCACCATCGCATTTGTGTTGGTATGTGTGTCGCGATGGTCCTAACGGGATACCGTAGTATATTCTGTTTTTGTTGAAATAGTGGCTGACACAGACTCAAATGTTTAAATTACATGTGATGTGCGTATGATGATTGTTTACCCTGGTTACAATAATTATTAAATATATTAACTATTAGTAAGTAATAAGTGTAAGAAACGTTCAGAGTTCGCAAAGTTTCACGATGTCTTAAAGCTTTAGTCATGCATTCTAAGGACTTAAAATTTATACCTTACTACATACTGACGCAAAAGGGTTTTAATAATGCATTCTTAACACTTGACATTTATATCTTTCTGCATAAAAATATGATTATCATGACTGTTTCTTTTTGTCTTTATAAATTACATTTTATTCATATTGCAATCCATTAAACCTTAAAATGCTGGATCTTTTTAAACTACTGCATGTACGGAATTGGCCGAGGACGTTTGGCATCTGTTTTATAACCGTGTATCAAATTTTGTGTTTTTCAAACAAAGGTTAAGGAATCTTAAATGTTAGACATGTTGCGTCTATGTTCTTCAAGATTTCACAAGGCCATTTCTCAAATACAAAAACGGTTTAAATGATCTAGAACTATAATTTAGGTGAAACACGTCATCATTGTGTGACTTATATCACACATAGTCTATACATCTGCACTTCCATGTAAGAGCTAGATACTTTATTACCCTTTCCACATTTTGCAGTACATTTGTAATCATTTATGTCAGGATTTTAAGACATTTGCGTATGTTTTGACTTTTAGAAGCACGCCCCTTATTGGCATATAATATCGTATACAATTGCCGTTTAACTAATTGTCATTTTGTATTCATTTTTCAAAGTTGTTGCTAACCTGACAGTTTAAAATTCCCTTTACAAAAGTGTTGGAAAAATAAGCATTAATTCGTCAAATAAAAATAATTGGTATTCTTGAATTCCCTTGATATCTTTTTTTCAAAGTTAGAATATGGTTTTTACGGTTTGTTTTTTACGTAATATCTGGAGCATCAATGAGGAGTTAGGAGTGGGAATTAGATCGTTTGTCCCTTTTAAACATTCATCACAAAGCAAAAGATCATAAAGACAATTACGTTGTTTTTTCTCCATTTTTTAAGACTGTTTTTTATTTCACCTGGGAATAACAAACACCATCAAGTTAAAAATAATTACTTCGCACAATAGTTTCTTTTTTTATAAGATTTAATTTTATACAAATTCTCTTGAGCTACTATATATCAAACATAAATTATTTTCTTGGCTTGAAAGTGCATTTCTGGTTATTGATAAACGTGATTTAGAGATAATCAGAGATTATATATAAATAACAGAGTTACAACATTTTTTTTCAACAACGTTTCTTAAAGACAAACTATATAATCTTTACTTATCGTCATTACCAACTTTGAATGAAGATAAAATTTGTCCCACAGCAATAAACAAAACTAGTTTCTTATGTTTTAAATTATGTTAAATGTTTGTTTGTAAAGATATGTTCATTTATGCACGACTACTGTACAAATAATTTGATGTTGCAATAAAACTGATGTCATGAAAATGAATTAATTTCACTTATCATGTACGTTAATTGCTCTCTTAACATTTTTTCTCCATTCCTGTATTCAATTTTGATTAGATAGTTGATAACTATTTGTATTTTTTTTATTTAATTGACGACCAAATATAAAGTGCAAAATAAAAAAGTTGTATATATTTTTCGCAATGATCTAATCTCAACTTTTAATTAACAGTAATAAGAAATGCCTTTTTTCACACCCAAAAGTCTCTATAGTCTTCCTACATTTTTTCACTATATAATCCATTGACATAATTTTGCTTAATGAAGGATTAGATTTTATATTTAGGGATTATTTGCAAAGAAAGTGTATGCTTTTGTAAAGACCAGTACAAAAATATTTTAAAAAGTTTATTTGCTTCCTGAATTCCTTAATGCCGTTTTCATTTTTCATAAATAAAAGTAAATGTCATTGTTAACTAACATTACGGCACTTTTTTATTTAGCTGTAATTTTATCATTAACTCATTTTCTCTTTGAATAGAATAAGGAAACATTTGTCAATGTAAGTTATTAGTAACAAATTTGTAATTCAATTTTAAGTACAACAATGGGAAGAAAATGCATCAATTTAGGTCTTCTTGGATTTATCGTCAACCAAATTATTTATCCTATTCCTTTGAGCACAGAAAAACTTTTCACTCAGCCACTACACTTTCTATATTATACATAGAATTAATAAATATCACCTAATATTGTATAACAATGTTTATAGTTCACAAGAAAAGTTTCCTTTTATGGGCGGTACGGGAATAACAAACACTAACAAATGAGGTCAATTTGTTTTAGTTAGATGTGTTTTGTTTTGTAATTTTCCCAATTGCAAAAATAATTCGAAGTACAAAAGCAACATTACAAAAGTACATTAACAAGCGCATTAAGGATTCTACCGTTAGTGATAATCTAAAAATCTACAATTTCACATAAAGTGGTTGCTTTATTCTATGTCATTCCTGAACATAATGTAGTTTCCCTTCTAAAGTAGTTAATGTAAGTAAACATTAAACATATTTTTGTAACACACTTGACATTCTTTGTATGTATTTTATTTATTTGTTCTATTGTATTGAATAAGAAAAAAATGACATAATAAATTTTATAAGTCAAGAAAATGATATGCTAGAACATTCAATGGCATCAATAGACATGGTTTAAATCACAAAAGTAATTGCGTCGATAGGATGTTGACATTATAAAGATTGTATTGATTAAGGTAAAGAAATACGTCAACATATTTCATTGAAAATGAGCTATTAATAACTGATTATAATGCTTAAACAAGTTAAAACAAACAAACACAATCCAAGACATACAATAGAAACAGATGGTTACAGTGCCATAACTTATGAATGCAATTTGTGTATGGCGATTAGAGTTGCATTACGAGCACCATATATTTACCATGTTTTGAATTAAAACTAACACGCAAGACTGAAATTATTCAATGACATGATTATGGAGTATTTCATTGCATTTTCCTTTACCAACTAAATAAAAATGTTTTTAGATAAATGGCTGCAAAAAATACTCTGTATATTGTTAATGGGTGGACATTTTTGCGCAAACACCTATGGACACGGATTTGTGGAGTAAATCAAATTCACAGAAGAATACTGTACGTCAAATACGACACATAAGAGTTAATGTTCTTTTTTCACAAAAAACAGTATAAATTCAAACTGTATGAGTGCGCAAATTTTATTATTATAGCAAATTTTATACCAAATATGACACACATGCACTTCATGTGAAAAAATATAACTTGGCACAAATTAAACTAAATATGTAAATAAAAATAAAAATACCACGTGCATCAGAACAATAAACGCCACGAGGTTCTTTAAACGTTTGATCATCTTTCCTATTACAATATTAGTGATCACAATAGTGTCAATATTAATATGGTAGATTCGTCCTAGTTATGGCATTCATATATTTGTTAGAAATATCTTTAAGCAACGAACCTTTTGCTTGAAAATTTACAATTCAATTCGACGACAATTAAAATTGTATTTAACTATTTTGTCGTGGTCTTTTAATTATATTGTATATATAAGGATCGTGAGTTTTTGTAAATTGATAGTTTCAAGCGTAAGGGAGATTAAGGGAAAAATTTGATTCATGAAACGGGGAGATATGTCAAATTGCTGAAGGTGTTAATGGTACATTTTATGTCCACTTTCAAAATATTACAAATTGCTTCAGTAAATGATCAAGAATAGGGTCAGACAATAAGATGGTCGGGTTCTTGAGCTTCTCTAAAAATTATTCTCTTGTTTTAACTAGAATGAAAAAAAAAAAAAAAAGATGCAACAGCTGTTAGAAATTGTTACAGTAAGAGTTACTAATGCTTATTACATATTTAAAACCTGTTACACTGTGCTTTTAGATTAACTTAAAAAAAGAAAGAAAGATTACTTGTCTGATTAAAGCTGCGTTTTATAATTATATTGAAATAGTTTAAAAGGAAATCCCACTATTGTTTAAGTTTATTTATTGAACTTATCGCTCTCGTTTTAACATATATATACATTAAGATATTTTTTGCAAATAATTTATTTTAAGGTATCAAGGCAAGAAAACATTTAAAAATTATCTTATATCAAAATTGAAACTCAAAATTACCATTGCCGTTTCAATACGCGATAAATATAAATGCTTCAAAAATATGGATAATTTACAATAAGAAATAAAACTTCATTATAACTTGATTATAGGGTGTAGGTGTACAATACTGTTTTGGCTTGGCTTCAAGTCACAACGGCAATTGTAAAGAGAATAAAACAAAAATCCATTATGAAAGCCAACAACAGCAAAACTGAAAACGTTTGACAAATCTTGTTCATGAACGGTACTGAAAAGTGCAAGCTACCATCATCGCCCGCTTGCACCGACCGAAAAAGAATTCATTATCAAAAGGCGTATTGCAATAAATAATAGTCGAAGAAAACTTTATATGATCCTCCTCACAAGCCGTCACAAAAGTAGAATCAAATCAACGGCTTTTCGTAAGCAAACTTAAACATGTTAAAAGCTCACTAAAAGCAAATTTGAAAGAACAGGTAACATATCATTAGGGTGATTATACAACGATCAAGTAGGAATACTGGAAAGACGTACAATACTTGGTCTTAAGGCAATATTTGTGAATAAAATAGTGTAAAACAGAATCCCTAAAGAAAGCCCAACACAGCAAAATTGTAAAATGTTGCAGGCTCGGTTTGTAAAGTCTGATTTGTTCAATATTGCATTAAGTATTTTCCAGGAGCAAATGTTGAAATTCATAAAATGTCAGAGAACTATTTCTTCCATTATTACATTATAAATAATTTTGATCACAAGTAATCACCGCTGTTTTGTCATCTAAATAATCGTAGGCGTCGAATAAAAGGCCAACTTTTAGTAATGAAAATTAAACATTACAAATGCTCTGATCGTTTTATTTTGTTTGATTTTAATATCAGATGAAAAATAACATACATTGGATATGTTAAGAACTATTAATATATAACGTTCTAATTATTTTCTGTGTTAAATGTCTAACCGTCATACTCTTCCCCTTTTAACCATTTTTTTCATTTTTAAAAACGCCGTTAAAACCATTGTTTTTCGTGTTCTGTACAATTAATAACGTAAGCCATCAGACAGAATTAAAAAGAAAACACACAAAAACAACAGCAACAACATAAATCATGAGGTAGCTTCTTCGTTGCAACCGTCAAACGCCTTTTACTTGATTCTTCACGTAAAAGTGCGGAATATTTCAATTAAACGCTGACAATATTAATAAATACTACCGGTTTTCGAAACTCTAAACTAAATTTAAGTGGTGGCAAACGTTTTATTTACTGGAATGAAATTTTGGCATTTGTAAAGTGAGTTACGTAGGTAATGGCTATAACGTGTACGAACCCTTCAAATATGGTAACCGCGATGTGTTTGAGAAAGTGCTGATTTTTCTTATAATGACAGAATCATTTAAAAAGGTGATAATTTTCTGCAATGAAAGTTAAACTTGTTACACCAGAATAATGAATGGTTGCAAATTCAAGTAACGTTACACATCTATATTTGACTATGAATATGGATTTAATATCTAACACTTTACTTCAGTAAGTACTTATCGGTCAAGAAAAGCTCTAAAGTAATCAAGGAGAAATTTTCAAAATCTACATTTCAGAATGTTTAAATCTAGGTTAAAACTTTACTGGAATGTCAACGGCTCTCATGGTCCACAAAGCGAACATAAATGACAATGAAAAATAATCTATATATAGTGCATTGCAGTTATTTTAAATTCGAATATAAATTTATATTAAGACATAATATGAATATTGTCACAAACCATTGTTATGATGGTCCTGTGTTTGTGACTGTGGGAATGTTAAGTTTAGTGGTAATTGTTGTTTTGTGTAAGGAAATGACACCGAGCCTTAAGAGACACATATATTGCAGACAATTGCTAAAAAAAACCCTCTTTTTTGCTTGTTTTACATTACAAATGTTATTTGTATAATTATCATTCAGAGCAGAATTTAAAAAAAGAAAAAAACACTATGTTCAAGATGTGATAAATAAATAAAAAGAGTTAATAAATAAGTATAAAAGAATTATGGAATCCAAACATTAGGCATAAATAATCATTTAACATTAAATTAACATTTAAATTAAACAAAAACGTCTCCGTAGCAAGTATAGATATACCGCAATACTTTAGACAAATGTATTATAATTTTGCTTTTATTTCATATCTTAATACAAACAATTATAAATATTTAAAATATGTAGAGGATATCAGTTAAAAAGCAATAAAATGACACGTCATTTTCCGTATTTCTGAATTTGTATTAACATTGATAGTTATGCCTTAAAGGAATTTAAATGAGCTAATAAAGTTGACAATATTTCAATGCATTATTTCTTTCCCATTCTCAGGAGAAATATTTTTAACAATTATTGAAAAGAAATCTTATAGTTTTTTCTTTAATGTAGTGGTTAATGTGGGAAAGGGTTAACAGAGGGAAATTGTCCTGGTAATAAGAAAGGAAACCAGATTTTTTTAATTTGTGAAAATACACGATTAAATTGTAAGAAATAAAATAAAAATACATAATCAAATCTGTCGACAGATAAGATAATTACTGTTCATATCATGATGACGTTTTGATGATATCAGCGGAATGTTTAAACACATTTTGTTTTGAATCAATCTTACACTATAGCTTTAACTATGTTATAGGAATGTTGTTCTTTACAAAATGATTCCTCTTGCAAAATGTATACACGTGTTTCATTTAATAAAACAAAAACAAAAAACATTTCTTTTAAAATACATTTGGCTATTTTCAGATGAATTCCTAATACTGTCTTCAACAAGCTTCGGAAATAAACTACTATATGTTCAAAAATGACATGACTAATTTATAACATAATAAAATAGAGAAATAAAGAATCCCTAAAGAAAGCTCAACACGACAAAATTAAAAATGTTGCAGGCTCGGTTTGATTGAGTCTGGTCATGGACGGTATTGGAAAGTGCAAGTTACCATCCATGCCCCCTAGCACCGGCTTAAGCAGAATTCAACATTTAACACGAAAATGGTGAAATTTTGAATTGAGAAACATCGGCAGATGTGTTCATACGGCGGTTATCTTAGAACCTTGAATGTGACACAGTAGTGCCATTCCATGAAAAGCGGCGTATGGTCCCAAAATAAAAGAATGCGTGTGCCCTAAAAGAGAAAACTAAGGGCAGAACTAAATAAAGTGATATTTTGAAAGGGGATCTGAGGTTATGAAGCCTGCATATCACAGATATGACGTCATAAGACAAATTTAAAAAGCAGCAACATATCCTAAGGGTGATTAAACAGTTTTCAAGTAGGAATTCTGGAACCACCCAAGTTAAAAAAGGCCAAATAGAAGAAACTATAAGTACCACATAACATGTATACACAACAATAATGTCGTGCCGAACGATCCTTAAGGCTCGAAAATATAACATCATTGATTAAATGTACGGGGAGCTTTTTTACAGCCGCCACACGGCACAAATAACACGGATGTGACAATGAAATAGAGAAATAAAGAATCCCTAAAGAAAGCTCAACACGACAAAATTGAAAATGTTGAAGGCTCGGTTTGATTGAGCATGTAAAGACATGTCAGTACCTTGATCGCAGTATTACTTTTTCGAATATTTTTTCTTAGTTAAAAGTCCAAAGGCATATATTCTACTAAAACAGAGAAATACATATTACCTTAAGACGGCCTAACACGACAAAATATTGCAGGTTCGGTTTGACAGCGCCTGTTTATTGACGGTAGTGGTAAGCCTTTAACATAGTGAATATGAAATAACAATTATTATTGAAAGTAAAGGGGGCTTCCGTGGCCGAGTTGTCAAGGTCGTGACTTCAAACCACTTGTCCTATACCGGTGTGGGTTCGAATAACAACATGGACTTTTGATTCTGGCATTTTAGCTAGATAACGGAACGTCGGTGGTTCCGCTCATATGCCCATTCGTGCCAGAATAATGCATGGAAGGGCACTTTAGGTCTTCCTTCACCAGTAAAACAAGAAACGTCGCCATATGACCTAAACTGTGTCAGAGTGACATACAAACCAATCAACAAACCAAACAAACCAAAAAAATGGAAAGTGAATATATCAACTTATTTTCGGTCAAAAAGCAAAGATTAAGCACAGATAGTAAATGTAAGAGTGGTTTTCTAAGTGCAGTGACATAAAATTTACTTGAAAGTGAATCAAATTGCAAATAAAAATAATGAGTCATTCATTATGATTCATTGCATTTATGCATAATTATAATGATGACAAAAATCATAATTACGTTGTAGCCTATCGTTTAATATTGTTTGAACAAGTAATACTATCTTAATATAACGCGTATGTAACAAATGTTGACTATAGAAAAATGGCAATATCCAAGAACTTCAGATTGTTGTTAAATCAAATACAAACTTTGTTTTACAGACCGCGTAGGTCATTAAAACAAATATTCGAAGCAAATGCAATTGACACTTTACTGAATTACATATTTGCTTTACATTGTGATATGGAGATTTTTAAACTGCTGTATTTTGAAATGATGCATGTGATATATTCCTGGCAGTCATTTGGCATCTGCTTTATTATCAAATATTATATTTCTTCCTCTTCAAACAAAGGTTAACAACTATTAAATGTTAAACATGCTACATCTGTGTACTTCTTGATTTAAATGGGGCCATCATTCAAATACAAAAAAAGCATCTTCTAGAACCGTCATTTTAGTAAAATATTACTGTCTGTTGTCATTTGTATGATTTCTATCACAAAATAAGAACAAACTTCACATCTGCGCTTCTATCAAAGGGCAACATACCCTAAATGTGTTCTTTAATTATTTTATATACATTTATAACATTTTAGATACACGTCGCTTTAACGTATATCTTCTGAATATTAATATGATGAATTAATAATATTTTGTTACAGGATAATAAATCATTTGCTAAATATTGCTATACATTATCAGATTAATTAATAATGCAATGCTTTTAGCTTTTAAAACTGTTTTTTTAAAACTGTTTTTTTTTCGTGTATATTTGTTAGTATACTTCTGTAAATGGCCTTCGTTCAGTAGGATTACGACACTTCCTTATGTAGCTGTTATTATGTATCTAGATTATTTATATTTTGGTAAAGAAAATATAAAAAATACAATACCACAAAGGGTGAAAGTAGGTCAATGTAAGTTATCACTTACTCATTTGTAATTCAATTTTGTAGTAAAACGCTGAGAAGAATATATATATTTATCGGTATTTTTAGATTTATCATCAGCCATAATTAGTTTTTCTTTCCCTTGGAGTGCAAGAAAACACTTAATTCACCATATTCATCAAGTTATCTACTACAATTCCTATAAAATAAATTGAATTAAATATCAGTTAATAGCTCATTATCCTTTTCATGTATAAAGTTCCACAAGAAATATTTCCTTTCATATGCAATTTGGGAATTACAAATACTAGCCAATGAGGTCAATTTGTTCTAGTTTGATGGGTTTTCATGTAACTTCCCAGGTAACAAGTTGAAAGATTAAAAACGACATTAACAATGTGAGCGTGTGAACAAAATCATCATTTTCTTTATTCCATCGAATGTGTCATTTAGTTTGAAGCTTAATACTCTTTATAAAATTCAAAATGCTTCACAAACTAAGTCAAAATTGTGAGAACAGTTGGTGCATACTGTGAAAACTTTTGCGTCGATACGAAATATTACGACTCTCTAGTTGGTTCAGTTCATATGGCTTAAAGAAATACAGTACAAATATGTACATCATTGTTGTTTGAACAAGTAACACTTCTTTTATGTATAATTCATAACCTGTATTTGATATGATTTTCACATTTCCATGCGTGTACTTATAGACACTGTACATCTTTGTCTATAATAAGATGTGGGCATCGCATTATTCTTTTTTAAAATCACCACATTTGTTCACTTGTTGTTTTCTTCGTAATGTCAGTCAAAGACAGATTTGGGGTTTACACGGTGGTTAACCTAGACAGCTTCTATACGGTCAATTTCGCGTTCCCTTACTTCTATACGAGTAAGCACCGGTTTCTATCGGAATATAAGTAAGCTTAAATCATATTTACTTTTTACACACACTGTCTGTATTAAGTATATCCGAACTCAATACTTACATTTGCTGGCAAATATCCGTAGTGTGTTGGTCATATAAATCAGAAAACAATCTTGGATGTGTCAATCATTATCTTAAAGGAAAAAATATAAATCTTTTTACTCATCACTGTGAATTTGTACAGAGTGAAGCTTCATAAATATGCGTCAATAGTTAATACGAGTTCTTAACGCGTAACATGGGATTGCACATGTTTGACATGGTGAAAATTATATGGAACGTTCCGTGAAAATGCTAAAAGTAAAGAAAAATCAATACATATTTATATACTTGAAAAAATACAAAATTTTAAGACATCCGACAACTTTTTAAAGGCATTTATGTACTGAAACCGATGACAAATATTAGTAAATTGCATGTATCTTACTAATTTTGACATAGATTCAACATTCAGAAGTTTTTTTTTCATAAAATAAAATATTATTTATAAAACAGCAAGTTAACGGTCCTGAATCAAGTAAAACATATTTGTACGTAGATCTAACAGTCTAAAATTACTTATAAAGTATAGTGCAAAAGAATACCATGACAGTAATTATCATTCTAACGTGTTTGGATTCAGTGTTGTGCGATTCTCCAATATTCGTGTGAGTAAGATGTTTTGCACCATATATTCCCTAAAATGTACAATGGAAACACATTTTGTGTGGAACGTGGATTCAGCTTAGCAATTATATAACATATATGCGGACTTGTCGGGTCATAGAAAAACGCATGTTTGTTGTAACACAGGTTTTTGATACATGAACTGGTCATGTTGAGATTGTTACGACCTTTTGAAAACACCATTTGTTTCGGAAGTTGTTTTGCCAATAATGTTTCGGTAGATGAACAATGAATTGTTTCTCGAAGATTTGATTGAATAATTTAAAAGTTGGAATAATTTTGAAATATCTAGCAGTAAGATATTTTATAAGCTATTTAGATTAGTCTGTCGCAATTACTATTATGTCCAGAAAGATACGGTGACTTTGGTCAGAAGTATGAAATTTTGACATTGCGCAGATATATTGTGGTAAACGCCTTTTCACCCCGAAATTGGTTAGAAAATAAATATGTTGAGTTGGGCATACCAAATCGACAAAGGTTTACACTGACATTTTTGCAACAACTTTTACATATTTATATTGGGTTATACGAATCACTGACAAGTACACATGCGTGTTAAGTTTAATCAAGTACTTAAAATGAAGGGTACTGTTGAAGTGTTGTGTAGATGTTATTTAACGTAAATAACCTATTAGTTATTTTAAACGATCTTTGTTCTTATCATGCCAAGTTCCTGCATATCTGAATGAAGTAACCGCAACAGATACGCTTGTTTTATTAGTAAATGCTGTCACGTTACCCAAAACCAACAATTACAGAAGACACATTAAAACATTAATTAAAACTTGATCGGGTGATTTAAATAGATAATTACCTAGGTAGTTCCTCTAAGCAATTATTTTTAATTTTATAGCAATAACGAGCATTATTAATACCTATTGTTTGTTTAACAAAACGGCTGTGAACTGAACTGCAGCATAATGCTCTAACAAATTAATTGTGACATAATTCTTGATTAAAAAGTTTAATTGTTTTTATTCCGGTATGACAAAAGCAATTTTGTTTTTCAAATTAATCGATAATAAATGACATAGCCACATGAATATTTTCATGAACATGTTAAAACCTTGTTAAAGATATACTATGCTCAAATTTGATATCAAGAATTATTGGTAATTGCTAGACAGTCTCTTTGTAAATATAAAAGAAACATGTTTTGACTTCACACAAAGTAGATATTTCATGTTTAAAACTCTACACACTATAGGTGGTCACAATATGAATATATAGTGTCGTTAAAAAAACTGGCAGTTTTTTTAAGAAAAGACCAACTTTACTTGTCCTGTAAAAGGGAACGCGACTTCCAATACATAGTTAATTCATTTTTTTATTCAAATTAGACATATTCAGTAAGGATTTCATAGGTGTAAATAAATTTCTTTGATTAAAAAATTTTACTCAAAGATGAGCATACTAGTATATCTTTAATTTAAACTTTTAAAAGCTCACTTAGGATCAAAGCCTTAAAAATAAATTTGAATTTCTTACAGAGATCAACTGCGACACTTAAAAAGGAAACATAATCAATAAATTGATCAATAAATGATATAAAGATAGTAAAATTCAATTAGAATTCAAACTATTAGATAGTTTTCAGCTTTTGTGCCCTTTTTTATTATATTATTTAGAATTATGAAGAAAAGGTGAGAGAGTGAGCGAATAATCCATAATCAAGAAGCGAATTACTGGTTCAGGTTTGATCCAAATCATACATAAACCTCGTATATATTTTTGGTCCCGTCATGTCTAAAACCTTTAGTGAAATCCCATGAACCCTTGACCTTCCGGCTGCAACAAAGCCTTACCATGTCACAAAATTAATGCTCTCTATAATGGTCTACATTATTTCTTATTCACCTCATTCAGTCAGTATGCATTTAAAACATTTTCAAAAAAATAATACATGATTTTGGCCAGAATGAAATTAAGTCATACGATTCCATATAATTCACGCATTAAACTTAACTTAAGGTTCAATGCATAGAAGCATTTCATTTTCAAGAAAGTGTCACTTATCACTATTTCCATGCAGCATCCATTAAACATCTTAACCAATGTACAATATGAAAAACAATCAACAGACAACTGACGTGCTTGGTATGTATTTTAGTTAAGAATACATGACTTTTGCTAAATTATAATGAAAAAGATAGAAAGTCTCTCAAATTTAAGTGGTAATAAAACAACTGATATATATCCAAGAAAGTGATATTTTAGAATTTAACGGCATCGATATATGTATTTTAAATCATAACTAAGTGCATGCCTGAGATGTTGACATTTAAATGTTGGAGTCATATAGAAATAAGTAAATATTTAAAGACAATGTACATACACCAATTTTCATGTAAATTTGTTGCGATTAATGCTTCCGAGGGATCAACCGTAAAAACTTATTTATGTATAATGTCACAGAAAGACATACATTCATTACATTCAAACATACAATGCAGATGAAAACAGTGTCATAAATGACGATAGCATTTGACGTCTGCCGATTTAACTTATGTGATGGAACAAGTACTGCGTAGAATTGCCATGTTGATTTTACTGACACATTTATGAAGGTCGTTATCGCATTTTCCTGTTATAAAACTTAAAAAATAGATCAAAAGTTAATTAGATAAATTGCTGCATATTTTTGTTCATAAATGTCAATGGGAGGAAACTTTTTGTATGAACCTCGCATTTATGAATATTCCTATCATCACGGATTAACGAGGTAAAGCAAAGTATCAGTAGGAAATTGTAGGTCAAATATCAAATGCAAAAGAAAAAATCAAAAAAATCACGAGGTCTTTTAAAAGAGAGCAGTCTTCGGATCTTTACTCCTATAATAAATAAAATAACTAACACAAGTTAAAAAAATAATTTGAAATAATAGAGTCAATTTTAATGGACAATATTGCTTTGCAAGTTTACATTGGCTTTATGGACAAGGCCATGTTTATTCTCGAAATCGTAAAAATAACCAACTCAGCACTGGTTTTCCCAGGGTTAAAATAAGAAACCACATCGATTTCAAAATCATGAAAGCTCGCCGATGATTGGCTGTGTCAAAAGTCACCAGAAACGTTTTCTTTTTGGCCACGGTCAGATCTAAACGCAGTGTGTTATTTAGAGCTGATTTTATTCATATACGGTCTCATCAGATCTACATGGAAGGAATAAGAAGATCTGAACTTTAGTCAGATTGATATATAGATATTGGACGAAATATTAAATATTTTCCTTTTTAATCACAGAAATGTTGATAACAAGTAACCTTTTAGTATCTTTGTAAGTATTAGTATAATTATGATAATTATATTGTCATAATCAATTAAAATGTATTATCCATATATGTTACCTGATTTCAATATTCAGATTGTTTACAAATATATAATAAATAAACATTTTCTATGGTTTGGCACGAAAGTGTCACATTGAAGGTTCCGTGATGACAACATATACACCGAGTCCAATCGTTCACTATGTTTCCCAGGCGGAGAACGCATGAAGAGATCAATTTTACAGGTGGAAAACCGATACTGTGGTAAGAAAATTGTCTACAATTTCTTTGAAAATGCATATTTCACAAAACTTTATAGCCTATTCTGATCTCGTATGATTACTTTATCCGACAGGCATCTCAAACTCGCCAAATCTTTGTTAACTTATTAGATCATTATCGACAACTGCACAAGAAAAGTCACAAAATTGGTAAAATCGCTCTTTGATAGCCAATAACTTGACAGCCAAGCAAACTTCTAAACATTTGTATCGCTCTAAAGGTTCTTTATTAACATATCCTCATCCACCAAAAGCCTGTTCTATTTCTATTCCGTATTTTTGGAGTATAATATCGTTTAAGCGAATTTTCAAAATGAACGCATGAGCCGAACTTTTCATGTGGTTTCATCAGATTGCAAACTGAACGCATGAATTTTTTGGTTACTCCAGTTTTCATGGATATCTCACATGTTATCGATCACTATACCTTAAAATTTCAAAATTTTCGTTCTAAATGTTTGAGTAAACAGAAGTCCTTATTTTCATACCTTATGATGAATTGCTTATAAGCAATAGATGAAGGTCCGTTCGGTTCTGTGAAAATATAATAAATCCTCATTGCTAAAACTTTGAGTAAAATATTTGCAAAATACAACATCATTGGTTGATGGGACTTAAATTTCCAGTATGTTATAATTAAAGATATAACATACACTTAACATAAACAGATCCTGTGACTCAAAATTTTATGTCCTTATATGAAAAATCTTTGGCTTAAATAAAGAATTAAAAATGTTAAAAGTTACAGATTTTGCCAAAATTTAAAATTTCCGATGATAAAAGGAGATAATTAGAAATCTGTTTTTGGTAAAAAAAATCAGTTTTGCATTCAAATAAAAATTTCACAACCTTTTTTCCTCAAGAAATATCATATAATGTGTTTAATAATGTCAACTTCTTCAGTATATGTTTTTCATAAGAATCGACTTTATATACAACTTTCGCAAGGATGTTACATCCTTAATTATAACATACAGGATCTTTAAGCAAGAATATATATATATATCACCTTCCTTACAACAAAATGAACATACAAGAAAATTTTTGTTTTGTTTTGGGTTTTACGTCACATCGACACAGTATAGGTCATATCGCGACGTTCCAGCTTTACTGGTGGAGGAAGACCTCAGGTGCCATTCCGTGCATTATTTCAGGCACGAACGGGCACCTGAGTAGAACCACCGACGTTCCGTAAGCTAGCTGGATAGCTTCCTCACATGAAAGAATCCAAAGTCCCTGTCGGGATTCGAACCCACAGCGGTGAGGGGCAAGGGGTTTGAAGTCAACGACCTTAACCACTCGGCCACGGACGCCCCATATACAAGAAAATGTTGAAATAACACATATTTTTTTGGTTCATTATAAGTTTTTCTTTTAGAAATTAATCAAACAATACACTTTTTATTTTAATGAAGAATGGGCAAGGTATTTATCAAAATGTGTTTCTAATTACCTAATTAGTTATTAATTATTTACAGACGATAATATCTATATAAGATTTGTAATATTGGTAATTCTTTATTTGAGTATAGGATTTATCATATTAGACTATTAAAGTTTTGAGGTACAGGGACTTTAAAAGAGTATACATACGCTATTATTTGTCATTTGTCCTTTGTTGTATTTGTTGTTTAATATTATTCATGTATGATAGTAATTGTATACAATTATTCAGGATTCATGATTTAATTATCAAAGTACATATTTTGTAAAACAGTCATTTACAATGCGTACAATGCGTGCAAAAATCAAGGATTTTTTCAAAGTGTCATGTAAGATTATTATTTAAATCAGCTTAATGTCGTCAGTTGTTGATTTTATTCAACATGACAAGACTTAGTCATCTCTCCGTTTTATGTATTAAACAATATTCATTTGCTTAAGTTATTCAATAAGAGGTTGTTCATTAAAGCTGATAATATGTGTATTCACAGATTTAATTTTGGCCATGAGGAAAAAAACCCACCTTGCGTATATATTATGTACAAGACAATTTGCACAGTGCAATTATTATTTCTTACCAAATCATAAGCATGTCGACATGCTACATGAATTTCGCATTAAAATGGCTTTAATTTAGTTATCAATGAATTGTACCTTTGCATTGGACGGCATATAGCACCATATGTACACTACCAAGATTTACTGGGCTTACATAAACATATTCTATAAACTTGTAATTCGTCGTTTAAAAAGGAACTTTATATCGAAATGTTGAATATTTAAACGTGATTCGTGTATAATATATTTTCATATGCTCATACTATAAAAACAGGGAAGAAATAATTGTACAAAATAACATGTATTGGAGAAATTCATGAAATTACATCAATGCTACAATCGTTTACAAGTTTTCGAGGAACTATTATGCTTTTCTTTGTCGTCTAAACCACTGCTTTTGCAAATATACAAACGAGGAATTACTTCAATTTCACAAATTTTTCCCAACAGACCTCGTACTTTTGCTTATTAGCATATATATACAGCGTACAAAGTATATTTTAATTTGTAAAATGAAGTGTCTCTCACTTATTTGGAATAAAATTTGAAATTTTTAAAGTTTGAATATGTTTAATTTGTTAGATAATTAGGAAAAATTGGAGTTTTAAAAATACCACCTGCTCATGCGTTCATTTTGCAAACCTATGAAACCACATGAAAAGTTCGGCTCATGCGTTCATTTTGAAAATTCGCTTAAACGATATTATACTTCAAAAATACGGAATAGAAATGGAACAGGCTTTTGGTGGATGAGGATAATTATGTTAATAAAGAACCTTTAGAGCGATACAAATGTTTAGAAGTTTGCTTGGCTGTCAAGTTATTGGCTATCAAAGAGCGATTTTACCAATTTTGTGACTTTCCTTGTGCAGTTGTCGATAATGATCTAATAAGTTAACAAAGATTTGGCAAGTTTGAAATGCCTGTCACATAAAGTAATCATACGAGATCAGAATAGGCTATAAAGTTTTGTGGAATATGCATTTATGAATACTATTTATGAATACACATGCGGATGTTTCTAAATTCAAAATTTCACCATTTTTGTGTATAAATATTGAATTCTACTTAAGCCAACGCCGCTACGGGTGTTGACTGTAAATTGCATTTTCCAATACAGACAATAAGCAGGCTTGATTAATTTGAGTCACAACATATTCATTTTTCCATGTTGAGCTTTCTTTAGGGATTCTGTTTTTCTCAATTTTATGCCGATATTTGCATTTTGTATTGAATGATATAATGGTATGTTCTGAACTAACCTTTTTCTAGTTTAATTGCAACTGATAGCATCCACATATTCATGTTGGTTTAAACAATATTTATTTCTTCCTCAATATTTACAAACAAAATTACAATACATAAAAAATTGAGAAGAAAGTTTAAAGCTTATAAGAAACTCTCTCCTAAAACATATAAACATTGTACTCGTTTTAAATAAAAACGTAATATTTCAATATGTATCGTATTATTGGACATAATTTGTGGTCGTATTATGAACTTTCGGGAGCAGCATAAAAATTTATGGAGGATAAAGAAGGGGTGATCAATTTTCAAATAATACTGGTTATTTGGTTATTTGGAGGTTATTTGGTGGTCTTGGGAGAATTTTGGTTATGAGGTGATTACAAAATGTTCCGATATAATTTTCGATAAAGCAATGAATGAGGTATCGATACATGGCGATATATTTTTCAGTTGTCTTGTTTAACTCTTTGAATAATACTGCTGTGTCAGACAATAGTGACTTCTTATTGTTTAAAGCCTCAACAGACGGTAGGATTTAGAAATACATTACCCTGTTTGTATGATATATTGTCTGGTAGATTCTTAGTTGTACAACATAGACGGTGAGTCTTTAAATCATTTACATTTAGTTAACCTTTGCTTAAAATACGGTATATTCAAAACACAAAAAAGTTTTAGACGATAATAAGCAAGGCAAGTGGCAGACGTTAGCCAGTCATCCATCATGTACATAACTTACAAGAAGCAGCTGTCTTTGGCTTTAAATATTTAGTTACATGGTTAAGACATTTGCAAGCTTTTTATCGTAACTTGTAGGAAGATGAAATGTTAAGCTCGTTGAAAGTGCACATATCCATCAATTATGATTCAAATAGGATGATACTAGTGTCATTTGATACAGTATGGCTGGCGCATAATCAGATATGAAGCATTTTAAGTAGTAGGTTTGTCATTCTGCTTGGTAATTTTCCCTTGAACAAAAAGATAACTGCACGTCTTATGCATATCCCTTATCCATTTCGCAAACAATATTTTTCATTACACAAGTAAGATTTATCCTTAACTCGCTAGTTTTACAACGCACTAAAAATAGAACAAACTAGAGCCACTTGCGATTTATTCCATAAAATCATACAAAATCTAAACATTTACCTTTTTAGTATGTCAATGCGATATAAGGGAAAGGGAAAGGAATAATATTTTTATTTGCTGACTGTTGTCTTGACTTCCGGGATGAACGGAACATTCGTATAGCCATTTATTTGCATATTGAACCATAGTATGGGACGTACACCGGATTTCTATAATTGTGTTTGTAAGATCATTAGGAGAGTTTTCAGAAAACTGTCAGTTCAGAATTTGTTTTTGAGAAAACTCATAAAGCGACCAGATGATTTTACAAAAAAAAGGATATCCAATTCTTTTTTTGTCTTGATACTTGTACATAATTATCTTATATCTGACACGTATTAAAGGGAGACACAGGCAAAATTTTAATTTCTTAGTTTTAAATTTTTCTTTCATTATTCTGTAAATGTCATCAAAATGAATACACTAAACAGTCAAAAGAACAAAACTTTTCTCCACATAAAGAATAACATGGTGTTTTCCTAACTTGACCCGCGTGGGTCAGGTTAGACCGCTATGATTTCACAATAGTTGTTACTGTGTACTCTAGAAACATTGAAGAACATGTCAAATCAATTATTTAGACTTGTTTTAATCATACAATATCTGCAATACCTGTTATAGTAACTTCCAGGGTTTGTTCAAATCACATGACTTGTTTTTAAACTATTCGGTGATTCTGTTGGCGACCAAATTTCGTTCAACATATATAAATATATTTAAGCTTCAAACCCAAAATATTTAGAATCTATACAGAAATTCATGCTGGGACTTTAGGAAAAGTCATTTTAGGGTGATTTGAGTACAGAAGATCATTTTGGTATTTTTGTCATTATTTTGCCTGTGTATCCCTTTAAAGGAATTCAATATAAATAAAACACAAGTCATGTTACTGTCATGTGCGTGCTAAGAAATGGAACTTCTCTTACCACTGGTAATTTTCTCCTATTTTGTTTTGACTAAAGAAACTATTATATCCGATGTACTTAGTTATACAAATAAAATTACTAGGGATGCATCATTTTTGTAAGATCTTCAAAGTGATCTGTTGAGTTTCCTCTGTCGCAATAATTAAATCATGCTTTTTGACTTTCTGATAATGAGATCACGCGACCTTGTTCTTTAAGAATTTAAGAGACAGTTAAAGCTAAATTATTTACACAATTTTCATATTCTTTTTTACATTTCAACACACAGAGAAAGCAGTACTGTATGACAAGTCAGCTCTCGGAAATTTAGTTTTTATGGTATTGTAACATTTTCTGTTCATGATGTCTTTATTGTAAATCAAAACCTGTTCATTTCATGCATCGACTTATGTTTGAACAATATTTAATGTATTGACAAACTCTATACTAACAAACTTACTCTGAGTTTTTATTAAAGTGTAAAACGTAAAATAAAAAAAATATTTTGAAAAAGAAAACTTAAAATAATGCTTGTATGAAATTAACACGGTAGATAATTGCCTCAAAAGCAAATGACGCATGCACACAATTATTTCTAAACGGATAAAACCCTTTTTAAAATAGCAGTATAATATTTTGTTCCGGAACATATCATTCGGTTTTCGTACAGTATTTATGTGTGTTAAATAACAAAGACATTCTATGTTAAAACTTATTTTGAGAATCAACAATATAATAATGGAACCAATATAAATTTACTGTGATATTTTATATATATCTCCTACCGTGACCCAAATTCGGCGTTCCCATAAATTCGGCGATGTTTTTTCTCTCATCAGTCCCACGAGATTTCAGATGTGAAGGTCAATCATTTTGATGTCCCACGGTCTATTTTTACAACTCGAGTGATTTTCTGCGCTTAAGATACGGCTGGTAATCATTTAAAATTATATAGCCATGGAGAAATTGTGTGTTTTACGACATTTTCATATATATCCTACCGTGACCCAAATTCGTGTGCGTTCCCCTAAATTCGGCGATGTTTTTATTTTATCATTCACTTGAGATTTCAGAGGTGAAAGCCACTCATGTTGATGTCCCACTGTCAATTTTTACAACTCGAGTGATTTTCTGCGCTAAAGATGGAGATAAGACTGGTAGACATTAAAAATGGTATATGACATGGAGAAAATTGTGTGTTTTACGGGATGCAATTTCAAGTTTATCTATACTTTCCTCTATTTGATTGATATTGTTGCTTAAAATA
Source organism: Ruditapes philippinarum (assembly GCF_026571515.1). Taxonomy (NCBI): domain Eukaryota; kingdom Metazoa; phylum Mollusca; class Bivalvia; order Venerida; family Veneridae; genus Ruditapes; species Ruditapes philippinarum. Next base: position 40,797 of record NW_026857125.1, on the reverse strand, counting down.
ATTTGGCAGTCGCCGTCAGTTATCTTTCTTTTTTTTACTGCCGATCTAGGTTAACATACTACGTCACAATCTCGCTAAAAATAAAACTTTACTGCAGCCAATCAGAATCGCCGAATTTAGGTGACGTTTTCAGATCGAAGGAAGCTTTTACATCAGCCATATTTGTTTATATTTGGCAACCGCTGAACGATAACATTGTTAGAAATCAACTTAAAGTAACTTTTAAATAGTTAAATATAATTATAGATTACTGTAGTTTATTGCACAGGCGGCAGTATTATTGCAAATGCCATTGACAATTGTTCTTGTATGGCCGAATTTAGGTTACACCCTGGATACTATTTCTTAATTGCGTCCATAATTAGCACATTATTTAACACATTTTCTATATGTAACTTGAGTTAATAAAGATATGTTATGTTCTGTTCATTAAACACTTTTTCTACAGAAATTAATAAAAGGAATCTCAATTCTGGACGTTTGAAATTAGAATAGACACTTTTGTTTGCAATAAACACGAACAGGTTTTCGATTATTTTATGTAATCTCAAACGCATGGATTTTGAAATCGGTTATACTTATAACTTGAATTTAAGTACTACAATTAATTAACAGAAAACCTCAACAATTGATATTTCGTTATTAACGTACTGTATTCAAACGAGTGTAATAAATACTGACTGGTGTAAATTTGTGTATAATTGCTTCTGATATTAACATACTTTGATTAGATACTTGCGCATGTACGAACATGAAAATAATTGTCTTTAGATAGGAATAGCTCATGTTTTAAGATTATTTTACGTCAATTTCGCTCCATAGTTTTGGAATACATATTAATTAAAATACGTATACAATAGATTAAATTGCATGGCTCCTAAATTCATCTGCAAATTATTTATTAGTTATTCTTTATGTGTCTTTAATTTAAATGTACCTTATGACATTAATCACTATTTAATCTTTGCTGTTTTGCCTATTAATTAGGAAGTATATACCATTTTTGTGAAAACTGATATTTCGGTTTGAAAATATTTTATAACCTTAGTTGCAATATTGCATTTATATTAATCACATACAGATAACTTGAAAACACTAATTTATTTCTGCATTAATCACTCCTTAAATCAAAACCAAACAGAGAGGAATGCCAGATAATAACAAATCTACATTTTAGACATACACTTATTTTTAAGCTATTGACTTAAAGTTAAATTTATGATACATATATTTTCTCTTGGCCAGTAATTTCAAAATAGTGTTTTAAATGGACAAAGCTAAGTCTTGCAGTTGAAGCAACTTCAACCTGTAAAATATAGGGGAAACATTACTCGTAAATATCGGTCAATCATATGTGTCGGGGTAAAGAATTTAAATGTTTGAATAATTAAATTATATACATCGGATAGAAAAAAAATCATTAAAGATTTATTCAAAGAGATTATTCCGCAGCTTTATTGAACAGGACTTGATTTAACATATTAACAACCATTGAAAAAGAAGCTGCTTTATGGTCGTAATCATGTTTTGCGCAAAGTAAATATGTTTATTAAGGAAATACAAAAATAGTGTACATGCGTGCCGAGACAGCTACCTACGAAGTCATAGCCGTGACCAGAATTCGAACTTGGTTTTTCGTGACTTTAACTAAAAGCTTGAAGTAAGCTAACACTATGAAAACAGAGATCAACAAGGAAATGAAACTTTCAATGAACGCAGCCAAGCTTACCAGAACCAAAGCCATAAAACCCAACAATCAATACAATTTTGGAAATAAATTTTAACAATTAAATGACAAATATTAAATGCCTGTTTAATTCATATTTCTACCGTCACTTGACTAAATTTACCAAACTGTTTACAAGAATTAAATGACAAATCTGATTAAAAGAAATGAACATTTATTGTTAAAAAAAACACACTTACCAATTTTGTTTTAAATTAATTAATTTGAAGAGTTAAAAACCATATACATACATATTTTAGCTCCATCAAATGCATGAACAATTAAATTCACGAAATATGCTAATAACCAATATTTATTTTCATGATAAATTATAACATGATAAAAACAAAGTTTTACATTTAAAAAAATAATACTTAACTTATATAATGATATTTTACATCAAAATCTTGGTTTATTAAGTTTAGCTTAAAGAATTATGATTCTCAATTAGCCCTGCTTCGAACCAAGAAAATATGATAAACAAGATCAACAAGGAAAGGCGGTGTTCAATGAACGCAACCCCCACATGACCCAGCAACAAGAACCAGTGGAAAGGAGCCCAGGCGGACCCCAAACAAAACCAGGACTGGGCACAAGGCAGAACACGCACAGGCTAATCACTAAAATGATAAATAATTTGTAACTAATAAGAAATTCAAAGAAAACAAATAAATGATTGAATATTAGGAAATAATCTGTACCTGATAAGGAATTCAAAGAAAACAAATAAATGATTGAAAAACAGGCCCACCTAATCGGATTGCCCTGCTCTCTAATTTGCATTGTGTGTTCAATGTTTGCCACTACTCTTATTCTATGCCAGAGTGAGACCATCTTGTATTTGGCCATGTAATTAGCTTTCACACTTCGAGTTTGTAACATTGCTTCTTTATGGAATAACTATGGCGTTTATATAAACTATCTACGCGACTGTTGTAAAGTTATTTCATAATTTCATGTTTTCCTCGCAGTATTAAATATTCGTTATAAAGACTGTTGGCAGGCTTTCTGTCTGTATCCATACGTTTGTTTGCAATATAACGCTGGCATACCGCCTCGGGTTATACGTCATCAAGATTAATCGAATACATTGTAGAGCATTTAGAGCCATGAAATTCAAAATAAACGAAAAACGAGCAAATGTTTTAGTTTTTTTTTGCAATTATAAAATATACTTTTAATACGGTGTCATGTTGTATCAAAGTGTACATCATAATAAAGACATGTTTGTATCAATTATCACCCCAACAGTTCATTGTACGAATCTTTATGCAAAATACAACATTCCAGAACTGCATTTGTACTTTATATCAGGGTGATGTATTTGGTTTGTCTTTTAATAAAATACTTTGGAAATACTTCCCGTCATTTATAGGACATTATTTTTATTTCTTATACTACAAAATGAAACCACAAAGCTTTTACAAATGTGTTCAAGTTACTCTTTTTTCTCCTAAAAATATATTTAGCGACGTACATACACGAAATTATATGACAATTATGTCGCCTCTATATATTTTCTTATTGATACTTAATTTTGAAATTCACAAAATGATGTTATGAAGTTTTAAATACGAACTAGAAAAATGAAATTTCCATAAACTTTTTTGGTCATATTTGTAGTTCTGTAACACCATTCAGTTCTTATGTTGGAAGTATTTAGTATTTAACAATGACATTATTATATATGAATTGGATGTTTTTTTATTAGTGTAAGATACATGTTCCGATATATCTTATTTATATTCAGCAGATAAAATGTTGTTATCTTCAAATTTTAAAACTCTTATAATAGGAACAGCAAACTTGTTGGAAAGTTATTATATATTTATTACATATTATATGGATTGGATGGTCTTTGGTATGTTTGTGATACATATTCCGATATTACATATCTATATTTTAAAGATAATACGTTGTTTTAGAACATTTGATTATCTTCAATTTGGAAAGTCACAAAATAGGAAACAACAATCTTGTAAATATAAAGATTCATGTAATACGATATTGACCTGATTTGTACACATTCGTTCTACTTAACTGTTCGTGAGACGGACACTTTAAAGGTATCTGATAAACAACACTTTGTCACAATTAAGTATGTGATGAATTGCATCCATCTATCTTAATCTGAATTAGTGCCAACTTTATACAAGTAAAGACCAATTTTTATCCCTAAATTTGACTTTTTATTGAAGGTTCGTATTCTAATTTATCGTTTACTTATTTGTTGTTTTGTAATCTGTTATATATGATTCTTCTGACTGTAACTTTAGAATATTTCAAAAATTTACGGTAAGCTAAAATATCTTATCACAGCGTACTCTCGACACAAAGGACCTAGTTCTTATAATAACTTGTTAGTTCTTATGATAACTGTCACGGAATTTCTGGAAAACGTTACAGTTTGTTTGTTTGTTTGGATTTTACGGCACGTCAACACATAAATGGCCATATCGTGCCGAATGCTATAATAGGCTTAAAATATTATGTAAAACTTTGTAAATGATAATAAAACAGAGCCAATCAGATCCTTGAATACAAGTTTATCTCTTTCAAATAATCGATGATGTTTTTTGATGGAATTGTATTATAGAGTTCTTTGAGTGAGTTTACATTATAAAATCTGTTACGGGTCTGTGAAAAATCATGACATTCCAGAAGAAAATGCTTGACAGTAAAATTTTCATTACAACCTACACAGAAAGGGGCATTGTCATTCGTGAGGAGATAAGAATGGGTAACTTTAGTGTGTCCAATTCGGCATCGAAGAAGAACTGTTTGATCATGGCGGTTTGACAAAGACAGAGATGGTGACACATCAAGAGATGGGTTTATATCATGAAGTTTATTAAAGACGGCATTGTCCCAATTTGCTTTCCATTCAGATGAAACGAGTTTATTTATAGCCGTTCTAAAATCACAAGCAGGTAACAATAAGTCAGTTTTTTGAAAATTTAATGCTTGTTTAGCTAAAGCATCTACTTTTTCATTTCCTCGCATACCTACATGACTTGGAATCCAATATAATTTAACAGATTTTATTTTAAGTATATCATGAAATCGTAAAAGAAGTTTCTTTATCATGATATTGTCAGATTTTTTATTTTTAATGGATATTAAAACAGAAAGCGAGTCAGAAAATATTACAAATTTATCATGGGTATGCTGTTCTATGTATGACAATGCTAAATCTATAGCTTTTGCTTCAGCAGTAAAAATTGATGCATTATCTGGTAACCTCATACTAGATGTAAAATCATTTTCATACACAGCCGCACCTACTTTGCAATCTTCCTTAGAACCGTCCGTATAAATATGTACAAATGTATAAAATTTTCATGTTCTTCCTTAATTGCTAGAAACTTCTCTTTGAAATGTTCATGTGAATTTGATGACTTTTTTATATTTGAAAGGTTAATATTTATTTCAGGGGAATTGTAAGTCCAAGGTGGAACATCCTCGTCGTCATTTTGAAGGGTACTGACAGGATTAATTTTAAGTTTATCTAAATCATCTTTTAAACGAAGGCCTAATGGTTTAATTTCCTTTAGTTTGTTAACAAATTTTTCAATATAACGTGGTTTGAAAATAATATTTTTGGCTGGATTTTTGCTATTTGATGAAATTCTAGTTGCGTATTGAAGTGATAGCTTTTTTCGACGAAGATGAAGCGATGGTTCCCCAGCTTCCGCATATAGACTTTCTACAGGTGAGGTGCGAAATGCACCTAAAGCTAACCGTAAACCCTGGTGATGTATGGTATCTAGCATTTAAAGATATGATTTTCTTGCAGACCCATATACAACATAACCATAATCTAATTCTGATCGGATAAGACTTCTGTATAATTTCAGTAATGTGGAAGAATTTGAACCCCAATTTGTACTTGATAAAACCTTAAGTAAATTTAAAGCTTTAAGGCATTTAGTTTTCAAATGTTTAATATGTGGTATAAAAGAAAGTTTTTTGTCAAATATAATTCCTAAAAACTTAGCTTCATCAACTACTGGAATTTTAGAACCAGATATGTAAAGTTCAGGGTCATTAGATTTCGTCGAAAAACTGTATTGTATATTGGAGAAACAGGTGTAAAATGGTAAATATTATCTATAAAAGGGGAGTTTGAGGTGCCTAATTTAACTTTCATGATTAAGCTTGCCTTAATATTGTTAACGTGACAGAAACAAAATTTATAGTTCATTTTACATCGCCTCTTGCTCAAAATCTGGTAGTTTTGAGCAAATTTTCAAAATACTTTTTAATTCGTACATTTTGACATTTTCATTTTTGATTTTCTTCCTTGCCATACTTAATTTCCTGATTATAATGGAAAGTTGCAAACATAAAACCCACGGTAAAGCCTGACCCTCGTAACTACTAACGACATGAACAAGTTTACGATTAAATGCATATTTAAAAGAGTCTCAGGGAAGTAAAAAAGCTTAACTATGGCTGAATATATTTTTTCCAGATAATTCTTGTTTAACTGTGAAAAGCTTTGTTTTTTTTGGGTCATTTTGCACGACAAAATGAGTATTCTGTGAAAATTGGATGAGGGGATGATCTGAAATTTTGCACACATGGTATGATACTGAAGATCCATGTTAAATGTTACACAAATATAGAGAAAAAAAACCAGAATCCCTGAAGAACTCCCAAGACAACAAAATAAAAAATGTTGCAGACTCAACTTTATTGAACCTGTTCATATACGATACTTGAAAGTGCAAGTTATCGAAAAAGGTGTACTTGTTCTAGTCCGTTTATGTCAAAACACCTCAGGGGAGTCCCTTAAAAAGTAAATAAGGTTAATATTATAATACAACTAGGAAAAGAAAGTTAAGATACTGTATATCATCCATTCAATATACTGTGACACAAATTAAGATAATTGTCACTTTAATATACCTAATCGCAATTCAGGATGATTTTTAATCAATCATTCAGGAGTACCACATAGACATAAAAGAAAATGAAAAACTAAATAAGGTTTGAAATCAATTTTTCAAATTATTAACGACACCATTTTAGTTGCTTTAACAGAATTGTGATCTTCTAAAATTTAACAAAGTAATTATTATCATATTGAATTAGGGTTAAGATAAAATACTGGATTATTTTAAGGTTTGTCGTTTGTAAAAGTATTAAAGTAATTCAATATCTAAATAATCTCTTGATCATAGTAACTGTTATAAATAACGCACCAGGATGACTTTTTCAGCCCATAAACGTTAAACATTACAACTTACTGATCACCGGTCCGTAGTTCCAAAACGCTCTATGGTATTTAAACTATACATGTTTTTACTTTTATAGCATGTCATGCATTACATCCTTCTTGTATAATAGTTCGGGAACCTTTCTGTTGAAAATGTGTCAGAGTTAAATCGTATGCATATACATGCACAGTGCGTTAACTGGAGTGCAAGTATTGGATACCCGCAATCCAGAGACACCTTAATAATTTAGACGGTAGAAGTTCTAATACCACCCACCACATTATTTGATACATATTATTTTAGCCAGTAGACGTTAAAGTTTCGGTCACAGCTTTTCTTTCAGAGAATAGGCGATTCAATAAGGCCACAACATTGGTCATATATTTATTACTTTATTTTCAGTTTAAAAGTGATCAGACTAGTTTGAGACAACATACAACTGAGTTCTGTCAGCTGCTTTTGTACATATAGGTGTTGCTAAATATTAGGACATCCAGAAAGCTAAACGTGTTAAGTGAACAATGTTGGTCGCCTATAATACTATGAAATGAGATGTTCTTTAGGTCAAAATATTATTTAATTTCAATTCATTCAGTTTGTCCAATGAATGAAGTTTTTTTCGTTCGAAATATGTTTACCTCTTCTTATAGCAAGTCGCAGCTGTTTCTTTTATAATTTGTCTGAAATATTTAAACCATTCTTACGGTTTTCACATTTAAACATCAACCCCTGTTTGTGTTCAACTAATCATCACAACAATTATCCATTGTGGAAATTGAACCAATTTAGGAAAACGTGACTGATAAAAAAGTCTCTCTGATTTGTCAGATATTTAGTCGCGACAATAACGATGGCTAGCGAATTTCAGACAAGTTAATTAAAGTAAATACTTTATATTCAAGTTGATATATGAACAGAATTGATTATTTTAAACATATTATGATATATTAATTATTAAAACCATTATCTGTAAATAACAGTTATTTCAAGCTGGCAAAATAGTGTCTACTCGGGCAATGAAATATTAATATTCCATTGCTGCTGAAATAATTGCGACAATATCGCAAGATACTTCTAACAATGGGATGTTGCTACATTCTGACACAATTGTAAAGTAATGTGAATACACTTTCTGCTGTATTGGCATCATGAAATGTGTAAGCAATGTCCATTTAAAGGAGCTACTTTATGAATGCAAATCAAAGAATCTCTGGAATTAAAATCGTGCCTTTGAAGAAGTGGTTCCCGGTCAATGTCAAATTCTTAGATACAGGAACAAATAGTCTAGATATGTTTGTTTATCTGTTTGATTGGGTTTTATGTCACACCGACACAGTATAGGTCATATGGCGACGTTCAAGCTTTACTGGTGAAGGAAGACCTCAGATGCCCTTGTCGTGCATTATTTCAGGCACGAACGGGCACCTGAGTTGAACACCGACTTTCCGTAAGCTAACTGCATAGCTTCCTCACATGAAATAATCTAAAGTCCCGACTGGAGTCGAACCTCAGCGGTGAGGGCAAGTGGTTTGAAGCCAACGACCTTAACCACTCGGTAAGGGATGTAAATATATTGTCGTAAAACATAAATTTAGGTTACTTTTCTCTGTGTTAAAGTATTTTACTTCATATTAGGCTTCAATTAAAATCATCATAACAAAAGCAACGGAAAAAGCTTTTTTTGAATTTTTTTTTTTGTTTAATGTAATTTTCTTTTCCAGTTAATAAACTTTTCGTATGTAACAATTAATACTATGAGTGCATCCAAGTACAGTGACTTATTATATATTTCCGCCAAAAATTAAAGTTACTGAAGCGTCTTATAAAAAAAAACATGCACGTCGTATAACAAAGACAAGTTCCAGTATTATTTTAGAAATTCATACATGTATATAAACATATGTCATGTGACTTTATAAATAGTTTCTCAATTTCATTTTCAATTATTGTGGTTACATAACGGTTTTATCTGATTTGGTTTTTACTTGTCACATGATCCTAAAAGTCATTTTGATTTCAGAAACATATATTTCTTTGTAATTACAGAAACAATTTTAAACGGAAAATCGTGTATGTTTTTGAAATCTAAAACTTGATAATAACGTGGATCAGATTCAGTATTTTATTGATTTGTTTTGGTTAAATTGTGGCCTATGGTGTCAGATTTCGAACACAAAATGTTCAGATTAGAAATAAACCTATTACATGTACCCATTATTTCCCTTATGCCTTGTTCCTTGTTTAGAAACGGCAAACGCGCAATTGTTATAACGTTTAAAATAAAGTTTAGAGAAGAAAGATACGTAACGCCTGAATAAGTGTTGAATGTGAAATCATGTGTAGTGAAAGTATCAAAATGTAAACAAAGAAGTATGTTAGCTTTCATACACAATATATAAAATGGTTGTCTGACAAGTTTGGCCACGTTATCTTGTGATACAAGAGGACTCTTTAGTATCTTTGTCTTAACTCATATCTTTAAAAGAGTGCATCTTGCAATCAAATATTTCATGGAAACATGAATTCATCGGAATGAATAAACAATTTGTTTTAATGATAAAAACGAAGTCTGGAAAAGGAATCAATGTGTTGACAATATAACGAGAACATTGTAGATTTATTCGAGTTCATTGAGTCTGTTTATGAGGAATTATGGAAATGTGTGACATCTCCCAGACCACGTAGCACCAGCCGAAGTGATATTTATCCTCAACACTTATGTGCTGAAATCATGATCCCAAACGACCAGAAAAATATTGCAACAATGAAGTAAAGTACTTGCTACTTCGCGACACTTGACACCTGTTGTGACATAAACAGTTTGCAAAAGAGTTGATCCCCGAAAACAATAAAAATAACACAATTCAATCACAAGACCTTTTTCTTGAAAACATGTTAAAAATGGCAGTAATGTTTGTACAGAACCTGCTATGAGGTACACACAATTTATTTAGAAACCAAAGTACGTTCAATACAACGAGTTTCTCCTTCTGAAATCTAATTACTTGAATTCATTGATCCATACACTTACATTTTCCTTTAATCCTCTTACAAAATAATTACGTAAAAATACTTATAGACTTCCTTGCAATCGTGCTGTTTTATTTTGCGAGTCTATAAACCTGTCTTCGAGAACCGATTAAACACAATAAAGTATTTCCTCCTGATTGTCAAATTATTTCTTCAATTTAGACTATACTGAGAGAAAAATTTTGAAACCCATTTTTAAAATAGCAAACGCGTCTGTAATAGTGTTATAAAAGCACTTCATGCACACATATGAGTAGACAAAAATGCTGTGGCAATTGTGATTTAGAATATAACTTTAAAAGAAAGTGTTTTAATACTTTCTCAACAGTGTCTAATTTACAAACAAAAAGTTTCATTTGTACATTGATTTGTCATATTGCAATAACCATACAGATACTTCATATCATTTAATAAATATTTTCTGTGGAATAATTACACTTGATAAACTTGATTCAACACATGTTATATGTGTATGTTTGAAATAACATTCAATATAAAGTAAAATAAATCTTTCATTTCATTTCCTTATAGGCTAGCAAACAGACTAAATAATAAATAATGCAATATAAACGGTATTTTGACAAAAATTACTTCACAACAAATATTCAATTGTTTATAGTTACAGTAGTTTGCAAAACCTTTATTCATTAAATCATGCTTTAACCATAAGTTAATTCAAATTCATTATTATCTTATATTATTTTTATTATCTAAAACAAAATCATAACAAAACAAATACATATGTACACAACTGAAACAATCACAATAACAGTAACGAACATTCAAACGTTTGCAAACAATTAAATAAAATGATAAAGAATAATTAAAAAAAAAAACAACAATGGAAATATGCTTTGCTGAATATTATGTAAATCATTGATTTTGTGCAATATGTCCTGCGTATTAATTTTACTGTAAGGTGTTAAACATGTCATGAATTGACATTTATCACCTTATAAACTATATACAACGCAATCAAACAGTTTCTAAGGTGTATATAAAGACAATCAAAATCATTTGTTACTTGTATTGTCCAACAATATTGACCTGGCACTTCATTAACATTCGTAAAGTCATTTGAGTAAACACTGACCAGTATCTATCGAATATACCGATCAATTTGCTAACTTTTACTTTAGTGAGTGTGATGTATTGGTATAGATGTCGGACTACCGATCTTAAAGTCTCTGGTTCGATTCCTTACCAACACCACGTCATGAACTTAAACAAAAAACTTGCAATAATTGATTTGAAATCATTTTACTACATCTGGTTTTAGAATACCTTTAAAGTGATGTTTTTTATACACAATTATATTTTAATTTCATTAAAGTATCTTTCAAACGGTTCTCTTTACATTTGTGACATTATGCAATCGTACATGAATTAGCGCATTCACGCTATAAAGGCAATTTTTAAAAATACTAAAAAATATAATACACACAACAAGAGAATGGTAATTTTGAAAATAAAATAAAAATATCGTAACGTTAATGGAATATACCGACTACAAGGTCAAATGCAAGAGTGCCAAGTCAATGTTGTTGGACAATAAAATAGCTTATCCAATGACAATCACACCACAACAATACGAAATAATATGGATACACAAAGACAAAATAAATAAATAAATAAATAAAAAAATCCTTGCTTTATCTTAAATGTTCATCATGCTTCAAAAATGATTTTAGTGTTCCGTATTACTTTCCAAAAAACAACTCATTGATCAATTACATGAATCATCGCTTGATTCCTATGTTATCTGGTATTTAATAAAGGTACTGTGCTTTAGTATTGTGTATTGAAGTCAATGTAATGTCTTTTTTTTTAAATTTGCTACTTTTATGACAAAATCATCACATTCAGAGCTACTTTTTTCAGGTGATAAGCATTTGACATGCTCTAAAACGGAAATTTATATACTTTATATACAGCAAGAACAAAAATCGTCTGTCAAAAAACGACCATACCACGCAGAATTTTCTTGTCATATTGCTTGGGTTTAGGGTTTTGGACCTTTTTTGGCTGTAAGAAGACCCTCAAACCTAATGGAAACACTGATCCACAACATAATGAGTCAAATTTGTTTTAACGATCGGCTCAAGAAAATGGTAATTTCTTTACAAAAATGTATACATTCTATGAGATAGAGAAAGAACAAATCGCTAGTCCAAGAAACGACCCTTCCCCGCGTAAATCTTACGGACGTCATGTTGGGGTTAAGACTGTTAAGAAGACCCTATAAACTCGTGGGAAAAATCCGCAACCGAATCTTACAAATGTTGTTTCAACTGTTTTTTTCTTCTTTCATCTTTTTGTATGTGTTGTTGTTTTTTACGAAAAATTCTCCACAATATATTTATTTAAAAAGAAAAACTAATCGCCGGTGTCGATACGTAAGAAAAATAATGAAATAATGTATGTGAACATTAAGTATCAAACAATTCATTAGATTTATTCAGCGAGCACGCATGAGCATTAAATAAAATATTAAATGCAATTCAATAAACTTAAACAGTAATAGAAATCAAACAGATATATGCAAATAGAACAAGTCTGAGGCATAATTATATTGTTATCTTTATATAATAATGGAAAGTTTACATGCATGTTAAATAGTATTTTAATTCGATTCATTGAAAACAATATTATTATTTGTACATGGAAACAATGTATCTATTTGGAAAGAATTTTACATAAAATAATTCAAATACATATCAGTATGTAGGTGGACAAAAGTTACTTTCACATTTTATCATAATAAAAATCGACCACTTTCAGACAGACATTATTTGACATATAACGGTACTTCATAATTATATCCTGTCATTTGGTATTATGATTCTAATACAAATTGCCTGACAAATCAAAATCTAGCAGTTTTATGGCCAATGTTTCATTCTCCGTCAATCTGTCAACGAAAATATAAAATTTGAAACCGAGTAAAAGATATATTCACTAGTATATAAGGGTTTCGGAGGACAATATGTCTATTTAGATTAAATTGAAAAATACAAACCTTATAGAGTCCGCAAATAGACATTTATCATTAACATATCAAATGAAAACAAACAGGTTGCCAACAGGAAATATTTTCCTCCAGTGAATTAAACCTGATGAATGGGATTTCGAATTGGTCATCTAAAAAATAGAGGGCAGAACTATAGAGAGATAATGATAAATAAATAATGAAATTCAGGTCAGTGATGATATCCCTGATCATATATAGGGTAGTACTTTGCGTTCTGGTTGCAAAAAACCCAGTTGCAAATCCTGATCATGACATTCACTGAAAGCGTCATACTATTTACGCAGGTGACAGTTTGCTTTTTTGTTCTTTGTATCCAAGATACAATGTCAACGGTTTATATTGAATGCCAGGTATTATAGTAAGTTCAAAAGAAAGTTCTTCTATGATTTTTATACTAAAATAATTTTTTGGTCATTGTCTCTTCTTGCATGAGGCACTAAGTTGGTTTTGTCATGGCGCGGCTCATATATTCATGCCTTTTCATAACAAAAATAAAAAACATAAATGTTAAATATATCTAATGGCGAAATAATCCAGTAATGGTTTATTATTTTGAGCACACATATAACATTACAATCTTGCAAACGGCAATTATTTGGTGTCATTAATATAAATCAAGTCGACACACATTTTATACAATAAGTGAAAATTCTAGTACATTTTTTAGTTACTAAAACATTATTAAGGAAACGTACACCGATACCCATATGAAGAAAATATCAGTAAGTGCAAGTAAGTTTTTAAAGTTGAAGAAAATATTTTCTGACTATCCTAACTTGTTGTAGAATTTGTACCCATTTTTTCTACTAATTTAGTTATTTCTTTTTTTATAATGACCGTATATACAGATTTAATAATAAATAATGCAATATAAACGGTATTTTGACGAAAATTACTTCACAACAAATATTCAATTGTTTATAGTTACAGTGGTTTGCAAAAAGTTTATTCATTAAATCATGCTTTAATCATAAGTTAATTCAAATTTATTATTATCTTATATTATTTTTATTATCTAAAACAAAATCATAACAAAACAAATACATATGTACACAACTGAAACAATCACAATAACAGTAACGAACATTCAAACGTTTGCAAACAATTAAATAAAATGATAAAGAATAATTAAAAAAAAAAAACAACAATGGAAATATGCTTTGCTGAATATTATGTAAATCATTGATTTTGTGCAATATGTCCTGCGTATTAATTTTACTGTAAGGTGTTAAACATGTCATGAATTGACATTTATCACCTTATAAACTATATACAACGCAATCAAACAGTTTCTAAGGTGTATATAAAGACAATCAAAATCATTTGTTACTTGTATTGTCCAACAATATTGACCTGGCACTTCATTAACATTCGTAAAGTCATTTGAGTAAACACTGACCAGTATCTATCGAATATACCGATCAATTTGCTAACTTTTACTTTAGTGAGTGTGATGTATTGGTATAGATGTCGGACTACCGATCTTAAAGTCTCTGGTTCGATTCCTTACCAACACCACGTCATGAACTTAAACAAAAAACTTGCAATAATTGATTTGAAATCATTTAACTACATCTGGTTTTAGAATACCTTTAAGTGATGTTTTTTATACACAATTATATTTTAATTTCATTAAAGTATCTTTCAAACGGTTCTCTTTACATTTGTGACATTATGCAATCGTACATGAATTAGCGCATTCACGCTATAAAGGCAATTTTTAAAAATACTAAAAATATAATACACACAACAAGAGAATGGTAATTTTGAAAATAAAATAAAAATATCGTAACGTTAATGGAATATACCGACTACAAGGTCAAATGCAAGAGTGCCAAGTCAATGTTGTTGGACAATAAAATAGCTTATCCAATGACAATCACACCACAACAATACGAAATAATATGGATACACAAAGACAAAAATAAATAAATAAATAAATAAAAAAATCCTTGCTTTATCTTAAATGTTCATCATGCTTCAAAAATGATTTTAGTGTTCCGTATTACTTTCCAAAAAACAACTCATTGATCAATTACATGACTCATCGCTTGATTCCTATGTTATCTGCTATTTAATAAAGGTACTGTGCTTTAGTATTGTGTATTGAAGTCAATGTAATGTCTTTTTTTTTAATTTTGCTACTTTTATGACAAAATCATCACATTCAGAGCTACTTTTTTCAGGTGATAAGCATTTGACATGCTCTAAAACGGAAATTTATATACTTTATATACAGCAAGAACAAATCGTCTGTCAAAAAACGACCATACCACGCAGAATTTTCTTGTCATATTGCTTGGGTTAGGGTTTTGGACCTTTTTTGGCTGTAAGAAGACCCTCAAACCTAATGGAAACACTGATCCACAACATAATGAGTCAAATTTGTTTTAACGATCGGCTCAAGAAAATGGTAATTTCTTTACAAAAATGTATACATTCTATGAGATAGAGAAAGAACAAATCGCTAGTCCAAGAAACGACCCTTCCCCGCGTAAATCTTACGGACGTCATGTTGGGGTTAAGACTGTTAAGAAGACCCTATAAACTCGTGGGAAAAATCCGCAACCGAATCTTACAAATGTTGTTTCAACTGTTTTTTCTTCTTTCATCTTTTTGTATGTGTTGTTGTTTTTTACGAAAACTTCTCCACAATATATTTATTTAAAAAGAAAAACTAATCGCCGGTGTCGATACGTAAGAAAAATAATGAAATAATGTATGTGAACATTAAGTATCAAACAATTCATTAGATTTATTCAGCGAGCACGCATGAGCATTAAATAAAATATTAAATGCAATTCAATAAACTTAAACAGTAATAGAAATCAAACAGATATATGCAAATAGAACAAGTCTGAGGCATAATTATATTGTTATCTTTATATAATAATGGAAAGTTTACATGCATGTTAAATAGTATTTTAATTCGATTCATTGAAAACAATATTATTATTTGTACATGGAAACAATGTATCTATTTGGAAAGAATTTTACATAAAATAATTCAAATACATATCAGTATGTAGGTGGACAAAAGTTACTTTCACATTTTATCATAATAAAAATCGACCACTTTCAGACAGACATTATTTGACATATAACGGTACTTCATAATTATATCCTGTCATTTGGTATTATGATTCTAATACAAATTGCCTGACAAATCAAATCTAGCAGTTTTATGGCCAATGTTTCATTCTCCGTCAATCTGTCAACGAAAATATAAAATTTGAAACCGAGTAAAAGATATATTCACTAGTATATAAGGGTTTCGGAGGACAATATGTCTATTTAGATTAAATTGAAAAATACAAACCTTATAGAGTCCGCAATAGACATTTATCATTAACATATCAAATGAAAACAAACAGGTTTGCCAACAGGAAATATTTTCCTCCAGTGAATTAAACCTGATGAATGGGATTTCGAATTGGTCATCTAAAAATAGAGGGCAGAACTATAGAGAGATAATGATAAATAAATAATGAAATTCAGGTCAGTGATGATATCCCTGATCATATATAGGGTAGTACTTTGCGTTCTGGTTGCAAAAAACCCAGTTGCAAATCCTGATCATGACATTCACTGAAAGCGTCATACTATTTACGCAGGTGACAGTTTGCTTTTTTGTTCTTTGTATCCAAGATACAATGTCAACGGTTTATATTGAATGCCAGGTATTATAGTAAGTTCAAAAGAAAGTTCTTCTATGATTTTTATACTAAAATAATTTTTTGGTCATTGTCTCTTCTTGCATGAGGCACTAAGTTGGTTTTGTCATGGCGCGGCTCATATATTCATGCCTTTTCATAACAAAAATAAAAAACATAAATGTTAAATATATCTAATGGCGAAATAATCCAGTAATGGTTTATTATTTTGAGCACACATATAACATTACAATCTTGCAAACGGCAATTATTTGGTGTCATTAATATAAATCAAGTCGACACACATTTTATACAATAAGTGAAAATTCTAGTACATTTTTTAGTTACTAAAACATTATTAAGGAAACGTACACCGATACCCATATGAAGAAAATATCAGTAAGTGCAAGTAAGTTTTTAAAGTTGAAGAAAATATTTTCTGACTATCCTAACTTGTTGTAGAATTAGTACCCATTTTTTCTACTAATTTAGTTATTTCTTTTTTTATAATGACCGTATATACAGATTTAATAATAAATAATGCAATATAAACGGTATTTTGACGAAAATTACTTCACAACAAATATTCAATTGTTTATAGTTACAGTGGTTTGCAAAAAGTTTATTCATTAAATCATGCTTTAATCATAAGTTAATTCAAATTTATTATTATCTTATATTATTTTTATTATCTAAAACAAAATCATAACAAAACAAATACATATGTACACAACTGAAACAATAACAACAACAGTAACGAACATTCAAACGTTTGCAAACAATTTAATAAAATGATAAAGAATTATTAAAAAAAAAATAAAAAACAAAACAATGGAAATATGCTTTGATGAATATTATGTAAATCATTGATTTTGTGCAATATGTTCTGCGTATTAATTTTACTGTAAGGTGTCAAACATGCCATGAATTGGCATTTATTACCTTCAAAACTATATAAATACAACGCAATCACACAGCAGTTTCTTAGGTGTATATAATAGCAATCAAATTCTTTTCTTACTTGTATTGTCCAAAGATATTGATATAGCACTTCATTAACATTCGTAAAGGTCATTTGAGTAAACACTGACCAGTATCTATCGAATATACCGATCAATTTGCTAACTTTTACTTTAGTGAGTGTGATGTATTGGTATAGATGTCGGACTACCGATCTTAAAGTCTCTGGTTCGATTCCTTACCAACACCACGTCATGAACTTAAACAAAAAACTTGCAATAATTGATTTGAAATCATTTTACTACATCTGGTTTTAGAATACCTTTAAAGTGATGTTTTTTATACACAATTATATTTTAATTTCATTAAAGTATCTTTCAAACGGTTCTCTTTACATTTGTGACATTATGCAATCGTACATGAATTAGCGCATTCACGCTATAAAGGCAATTTTTAAAAATACTAAAAATATAATACACACAACAAGAGAATGGTAATTTTGAAAATAAAATAAAAATATCGTAACGTTAATGGAATATACCGACTACAAGGTCAAATGCAAGAGTGCCAAGTCAATGTTGTTGGACAATAAAATAGCTTATCCAATGACAATCACACCACAACAATACGAAATAATATGGATACACAAAGACAAAAATAAATAAATAAATAAATAAAAAAATCCTTGCTTTATCTTAAATGTTCATCATGCTTCAAAAATGATTTTAGTGTTCCGTATTACTTTCCAAAAAACAACTCATTGATCAATTACATGAATCATCGCTTGATTCCTATGTTATCTGGTATTTAATAAAGGTACTGTGCTTTAGTATTGTGTATTGAAGTCAATGTAATGTCTTTTTTTTTAATTTTGCTACTTTTATGACAAAATCATCACATTCAGAGCTACTTTTTTCAGGTGATAAGCATTTGACATGCTCTAAAACGGAAATTTATATACTTTATATACAGCAAGAACAAATCGTCTGTCAAAAAACGACCATACCACGCAGAATTTTCTTGTCATATTGCTTGGGTTAGGGTTTTGGACCTTTTTTGGCTGTAAGAAGACCCTCAAACCTAATGGAAACACTGATCCACAACATAATGAGTCAAATTTGTTTTAACGATCGGCTCAAGAAAATGGTAATTTCTTTACAAAAATGTATACATTCTATGAGATAGAGAAAGAACAAATCGCTAGTCCAAGAAACGACCCTTCCCCCGCGTAAATCTTACGGACGTCATGTTGGGGTTAAGACTGTTAAGAAGACCCTATAAACTCGTGGGAAAAATCCGCAACCGAATCTTACAAATGTTGTTTCAACTGTTTTTCTTCTTTCATCTTTTGTATGTGTTGTTGTTTTTTACGAAAACTTCTCCACAATATATTTATTTAAAAAGAAAAAACTAATCGCCGGTGTCGATACGTAAGAAAAATAATGAAATAATGTATGTGAACATTAAGTATCAAACAATTCATTAGATTTATTCAGCGAGCACGCATGAGCATTAAATAAAATATTAAATGCAATTCAATAAACTTAAACAGTAATAGAAATCAAACAGATATATGCAAATAGAACAAGTCTGAGGCATAATTATATTGTTATCTTTATATAATAATGGAAAGTTTACATGCATGTTAAATAGTATTTTAATTCGATTCATTGAAAACAATATTATTATTTGTACATGGAAACAATGTATCTATTTGGAAAGAATTTTACATAAAATAATTCAAATACATATCAGTATGTAGGCGGACAAAAGTTACTTTCACATTTTATCATAATAAAAATCGACCACTTTCAGACAGACATTATTTGACATATAACGGTACTTCATAATTATATCCTGTCATTTGGTATTATGATTCTAATACAAATTGCCTGACAAATCAAATCTAGCAGTTTTATGGCCAATGTTTCATTCTCCGTCAATCTGTCAACGAAAATATAAAATTTGAAACCGAGTAAAAGATATATTCACTAGTATATAAGGGTTTCGGAGGACAATATGTCTATTTAGATTAAATTGAAAAATACAAACCTTATAGAGTCCGCAATAGACACTTATCATTAACATATCAAACGAAAACAAACAGGTTTGCCAACAGGAAATATTTTCCTCCAGTGAATTAAACCTGATGAATGGGATTTCGAATTGGTCATCTAAAAATAGAGGGCAGAACTATAGAGAGATAATGATAAAATAAATAATGAAATTCAGGTCAGTGATGATATCCCTGATCATATATAGGGTAGTACTTTGCGTTCTGGTTGCAAAAAACCCAGTTGCAAATCCTGATCATGACATTCACTGAAAGCGTCATACTATTTACGCAGGTGACAGTTTGCTTTTTTGTTCTTTGTATCCAAGATACAATGTCAACGGTTTATATTGAATGCCAGGTATTATAGTAAGTTCAAAAGAAAGTTCTTCTATGATTTTTATACTAAAATAATTTTTTGGTCATTGTCTCTTCTTGCATGAGGCACTAAGTTGGTTTTGTTCATGGCGCGGCTCATATATTCATGCCTTTTCATAAGAAAAAGGAAAAAACATAAATGTTAAAGATATCTGATGGCGAAATAATCCAGTAATGGTTTGTTAAGTCATTATTTTGAGCACACATATAACATTACAATCTTGCAAACGGCAATTACTTGGTGTCATTAATATAAATCAAGTCGACACACACTTTATACAATAAGTGAAAATTAAAGCACATTTTTAAGTTACTGAAACATTATTAAGGAAACGTATAACGATTCCCATTACATTTCTCAAAATGAAGAAAATATCAATAAGTGCAATTAAGTTTTAAAGTTGAAGAAAATATTTTCTTCATTGATATGTTTGACTATCTTAACTTGTTGTAGAATAAGTAACCATTTTTTTCTACTAATTTATTTATTTTTTTTTCTTATGACTAACAACCGTATATACATGCAATCTCAAAAATATTTATGAAAAAAACCTTTGAAATTGATATGCACAAAAATAGGTTTCCAGCACTGATCAGAACTCGAAATCAACATTTAGTATCCTCTAAAAATAGTACGCAAATATTAGATGTGGTGATAGCGAAGATAAGATAGCAATGTATAATAATATTGACCCGTACAGACGCGTTTAATACTGCCCCAAAAATTTACAGAGAAAATCCTTTCTTTATTATTACGACAAATTTTTGTGTTGTCCTTGTAAAGAAAATAAATTTCCTTTTTTCTTTTTTTGTGTTAAAAATCTTTATAACATCAGAAATGTGGTTCTGATGATTCATACTAAAAATTTACATTAAAAAGATACATTGTAACATTTTTACATTGCCAATATGTTCACCACAGCAGTTTAGTTTAATTAAAGAAAATTTCGTTTAGATATTATATATCAAGCAAATTAGTCATATTTTAAATTAATGAGTTCTTCATATTCTTACCAAATTTTGAAAATAACATCAAGCAAGTTTTAATAAATGCTAAATGCACTTACTGTTTTTCATTTTCTGGTATTTCGCAGTAAAAGTTAAAATGAAGTTAAATATTCCTTCTCGAAGATAAACACCTGCACAAAAAAGTTCAGCGGTAACGAGACAGCGACTGTCACAGTCAATGCCGTGACCAGGATTCGAACCTGGGTTGTCGCGGCCACAACGCGAAGTACTAACCACTATACGATCACGGCTATCACCACTGAACTGAAGAAAGTGTTCCTATATTTGTATTTAAACTGACACAATATCGCGGCACTTGAGATACTTCTCATCAGGTCACAGATATACACATATAGTTTGTAAAGATATTTTTATTCTATAACTCAGTTTTTCAAAACTTCAAAAGATTAAGTAAGATTAAGAGGAATTACGTCATCATCACGTGTACAAAAAGTAGTATTAAACGATAATAATACGGTAATCTACATATAATATAAGAAATTCATCACTACGCCGATAAGTGACAATAGAAAAAATGTCTTTGTTATTAAAGCTGCAAGTATTAATACGTACATGTATAAAGAAAGTCTTGTAAATTGAACATCAAACATTAAAATATGTATAGGAGCGATCATTGTTTTACGAGTTTTTAAAAATATTAAACATAAACAAAACATTTTATAACAAATGAAGAAGGATTCAGGATATTCATGTACATCAAGGTTTATTATTCATACGTGTAATAAGGATTAAGTACACGTTGTATATGTAGTTAAAGTGAACATACTTTTTTATAAAGAAAAGCATTTTCAAGGTTTACATGTTAAACAATTGATCTAATAAAAATATAGAAAAATGCATGTTTAATATTCCGATTAAAAGATTAATTCTATGCGAAAATGTATCTTTATGCAATAAAATCAAAATTTGGAATAATTCGAAATCATTGAACAAAGAACATATATGATGTGTCAAGACCTCATGTGTGTTATTTAGTTTATTGGCAATTACAATATATGTTAATCTGTAAAATCTATACAGATCACTCAGTCATTGAAATGCTAATACATGTCTTAAAATAATGATTATTGAAAAAAGATGTAGGTTTTGAAACATAGTCCAAACCGATTCCGAATGTGATTGCAGTCAACAAACTTATACGTTGATTCTATAGCAACTGAAAATTGTGCTCGACTGATTGCTACAGACCCGGAGGTTAATTAAGGTAAGACCTGGGTAATATATTTCCGGTTAATTCGTGTTATATCGACATTTACCGTCATGTTCCGGTATGTACATGGGACTTTTCCGTTATTCCGAACATGGTTCCTGTTTTGGAATTAAAAATTCAAACAAGCACCGAGAACTACGCTGGTACATCCTGGCATTTTCAAAATGGCGTTGCAAGATGCAAAATGCCGGTTCACAGCGAAGAAATTAACGAAGAACAAGTAAGATTACGATCAAATTGTAATGATCATAATTATTATACGGAAGAACGTTCTTTAGTAGATTTGAGTTTTACTAAGTGCAGACAAAGTGATTCAAACGTGAATTTGCCTGGAAATGTTGACAGAGAAGGTAGGAGAGTTGGACGGCGGATTGTGGAGCTGGGCGTTCTCTTAGATAAATTAGAATTATTATACCAAAACTACCTACGAACGCATCAGCAGAGCGAGTGACTAAAATTGTTGTAACAAATAGTACAGATATGTACGTAGATAGAGTTCCTGTGGAAACAAAAACTATACAAACAGCTCTCAGAGATTTTCTCATCTGGCTGAAACAGTTTTGCTATGTTTTTCTGATTGCTCATAATGGACAACGCTTGGACTTCCCAATCGTCGTAAATGCCTGTTAAGCTAGTGGAATGTTTAATGAGTTTTGTTCATGTGTGTTAGGATTAGTAGACAGTCTTTATGTGTTTAAATCTATCTCTCCTAAACATGAGTCTTACAAGCAGAAGGATCTAGCCCGTTCATTGCTCTCCAAAAATAGATAAATACAGAATCCCTAAAGAGAGCCCAACACGGCAAAATTGAAAATGTTGCAGGCTCGGTTTGATTGAGCCTGTTCATGGACGGTACTGGAAAGTGCAAGTTACCGTCCACGCCCCCTAGCACCGGCTTAAGCAGAATTCAACATTTAAACATGAAATGGTAAAAATTTTGAATTTAGAAACATCCGCAGATGTGTTCATACGGCGGTTATCATGGAACCTTCAATGTGACACTTCCGTGCCATTCCATGAAAAGCGGCGTATGGTCCCCAAGTAATAAAAAGCGTGTGCCCTAAACGAGAAAACAATGGGCGGAACTAAATAAAATGGAATTTTGAAAGGGGATCAGAGGTTATGAAGCCTGCGTATCACAGATAAGACGTCAAAAGACAAATTTAAAAAGCAGGCAACATATCCTAAGGAGTTTCTCTCCTAATGAAGTGAAATACAATATGGATTCAAACAAAGAGAAACATAAAAACTTGCCATCCTTGTCTATTTTGATTGCAAGTGGCGTCATGGAGATGATGGACTGTATAATGTGTTTACTATGAAAAATAGTGAAGGGTTGCCAAGAGTGACCAATGCTAAGAGAGTTTTGGAATCCGTTATTCAAAAGTTAGTGTCATACTTCGATGGCAAATAGTAAGTCATGTATGATAATTCTGGATAATTTTTATCTTAACTCTTCTAATGTAATAAGTGAAAAATATGATAAACAAGATCATCAAGGAAAGGTGGTGTTCAATAAACGCAGCCCCCACCCGACCCAGAAACAAGAGCCAGTGGCAAGGAGCCCAGGAGGACCCCAAACAAAAACAGGAAAGAGCACGGGCAGGCAAACCACAAATAATGAGTAACTAAGTTTTCTTCATTTATTTGTAAAACATTATTCATTTGATTTATTTGTATAGCAAGAATCAAATGCAAATTGTATGTTTAACAGTTGTTCAAGACATTTGAAGCATTTTTCATGAAAATATGGCTATCAAAATTCAAGGGGCCATTCTTGTTTGTGTTCTTGTCTAAAAGGAACTGGACGGTAAAAGTTTCTGATTGTTACATATGTTATTGCTCACACATTCGGAAGAATTTTGGTGCCGAATTTACATAGTTACAGGCACTTTCATGTAAAAATTTTGAACTTTGAAAAAATAAGAGGAAAATAACAAAATTCTGCAATTGCGTTCATTGAACGCCGCCTTTCCTTGTTGATCTTGTTTATCATATTTTTTGAACCAATTCTGTTTCACATTTTTGGTAATATTTGTTTTAAAATTCTGGAAACAAGTGATCCCTCGGAAGCATTAATCACAACAAAATTACAAGAGAATTGCAGACTCGGTTTGATGGAGTCTGTACAAGAGGGATAATGAATACGTGCAACATCCCTCACGCCACCTAGCACCGGCTTGAGCGGTACTCAAGAGCGGTACTCAATTCTCAACACTTAATAGTGCTGGCATCAATTATCTCGAAAGACCAGAAAATATAACAACACTGAAGTGAAGTACGGGGCAACTTTTTACAGCTGCCACACGGCACTTGACACCTGCTGTTGTGAAGTATTAAATTCTCGAAACAAGTGTAAAAAGTTGCCCCGTACTTCACTTCAGTGTTGTTTTATTTTTCTGGTCCTTCGGGATCATTGATGCCAGCACTATTGAGTGTTGAGAATTGAATACCCCACAAGCCGGTGCTAGGGGGCGTGAGGGATGTTGCTCGTATTCATTATCCCTCATGTACAGACTCAATCAAACCGAGACTGCAATTCTCTTGTAATTTTGTTCCGAGGGGATCACTTTGTTTACAGATTTTTATTTCCAAAGAATTTTCCTATTTTATTTCCAATGTAATATTCCTATATGTTCTACACACAAGTTGCCTGAAAAGTCATAAAATCACTAACTATTTAAATATTTCGGAATGATTGCGTGTTATTATAGCCGATCCAAACAAATTACAAGATACTAAACTTCTCAAAAAAATTTGTCTCACAAATCTTGAAAATATAATATGTATTTTTTAACATCATTTCATAACATCTTATCTAAAGTACAGTGTGCATGTATATCTTAATTGAATTCTATGTACATCTATTCGAAAAGATCCTTAGTAGTAGTAGTACATTACCAAGAAGAGAAGGAAGTGTACCACGGTCACTAAGTGAGTCAGATATATGAACGGAAAATCTACTCCACCAGGTATTGCATATAGATTTGACAAATATACTGTCTTAGTAAATAAATATTGATGATGCTTTTAATTGTGTTAGTGGTGAAACTTATATATCAAACAAATATGACACATATGTGTATATAATGAAAGTATGATTGACTTCATGCGTTATAGAGTCATGACCTTTTAACGTTTTCTGCATGTTTTAATTTGGTTAGAACCAAACCTTAAGATAACATATTTTGCTAGTAAATATTGGTGTATAACAGAGAAGTTCTGTGTTTCGAGGCAACAAAATACGGGTAACATTTCTCCTTGGTTGAAATAGCACTTGCTGTCTGTCATATTTAAGCTTGTAATACTAATACTATAAAATTAATGATATGCTCCAATGATCAGAGTTTTTTATGTGTAAAATTTAAATTTCAAAATGGTTAGTTTTTATTTAAGGAAGTAGGGTTATGATTGAACTTTAACTGTTTTTTTGTGTATTGTATACCTTTTGTATAGGAAATAGTATATAAAGTAAACATGGTTAAACTACGTAAATATTTTGAATAAGTCCAAAAGAAATGATATACCTTATGAAGTTTAACAAAAAAGTCCTTTTTTTGACGTACACAAAAGATACGCAATTCGAGACAATTTTTTTCTTCATGAATTGAAAAGAACCTGGTAGTTGTGATGAAGATGTTACTAAATACGCATGAGTTATAAATAATACAGTTAACAACAAACATAAGAACAAAATGTATTGACGTGGCTAATGGGAAGGGAGAGGTTACTGCTTTGTTTTATCGAGTGAATTACAAAATAAACTGCTTTCAAAATCTAGATTTATTATCTCAATTTGTGGCTAACTGCTGATCAAATGGTAAATGGATTCTTTCCAGCTTTTTATTTAATGAAAGTTGATCCGCTTTCGAGTCAATTAATGTAATGGTTATGCGTCTTACCAATGTTAAGCGTCATTTAACTTTTTAAGCTAAACACATACTAAATTTGTTTTTCAATTTGTAAATTAATTGCAAATGTGAGAGTGTCTGTCTCCCCTTGTTTTTTTAAATTTAACTAAGTTAAGCGAATTCTCATTCTAATGACATTCTGCAGTTTTTAAACATGACAACAATTACACCCGCGGCGTCAACAAAATCAAAAGAGCATTTATTCCTTTTTTCGTAATACATATGTACTTATTTGATTAACCTTGATTTAATTCCTACATAAAGATATCATATGAATATATCATTTTAAATATCTTTATCACTTATTTACGAAATATTATGATTCTTTATTTCATTATTATTGTACGATAAAGGAAACACTTTTGCAAGGTTAGATTTATCACGTTCTTTAAATGCTTAATTGTAAAATATGATAAAACAGGAAATATTCAAAGCAGGTATATTTTTATCACCAAGAATAGTTCTCATTATTCTCATTATTATTTTCATTAACACTCCAGAGAGATTGACTATGATTCAATGGATGGCGAGTATAAATCTGAATTTTACTTAATCTATACTGTAGGAAATTGAACTTCATATTGTAGAAATGCAAACATGCAGTTGTTGGTTTTTGCAAAATATTTCCAATTCTGTGTTTATACATTGAAAAATTGCACATTTGAACAAATATTTCGTGTTGGCTTATGATAAAATCATTCAAGCGACAAGATAATAAGATAAAACAATCTTTTTAACAAACAATTTTTAGAATGCGCAATTATTTGTATTATTCCCAAAATCTGTAAATTCGAATTATTTGCACTTTGTACACTTTTTTTAATTTTTTTTAATTCTTGCTTTTATTGATGTTCTCGCTAATACTAAGTATTGTAACAGAAAATTGTAAATGGCAAAATGATAGAGAAATAAATCTTTAAAGTAAACTAAGTAAGATATACATTAAGTGAGATTGATTATTAAATTAACTATAGGTTTTGTCCTTTGAATAGTTCATCAGCTCACACAAAATACAATACAAGCAATAAGTCCTTATTAATGTCATAGTAAACATTTTATTACACCTAGTCTAATTTGCCCTCAACAAAGATAGACAAAGTTAATTTGGTAAAAACCAACATTAGTTTCTCCGTAGAGGTCTTTGACATCGGCCAATGAAAATCTAATTAAAATACAAGGAAGAACGATTCGTGCTTGGAAGGTATTTCAACATTTTATAGGTCTGCTCTTAATTCCAAAAAGAAACTTTATCGTAGGATAAACTGTAAATTTGTTTTTAATGATTGGCTCAAGAAAATGCATTACATGCTTTACTGTTAACCCTATTTTCACAGTGGCAAGTATAGTTGATTATTTAAT
Organism: Ruditapes philippinarum; assembly: GCF_026571515.1. NCBI lineage: Eukaryota > Metazoa > Mollusca > Bivalvia > Venerida > Veneridae > Ruditapes > Ruditapes philippinarum. The sequence goes on along the minus strand of NW_026857125.1, from coordinate 13,235 downwards.
TACTAATGTTAAGAATTTTATTATAAGACTATTTTAATGATTGTGATCTAAATGAACATTGTGACCATTGTCCTCTTCATTTTATGTTAAAATGTGATAGAAATGTTTATGAGAATACAACATCTGATAAAAATTCATTAACAAAATTGTATGGGATAGTGACAAACATGAACGATTTTAAATTAATAATTGTTGAATGAAAAAAGTGCATGTTTTCGAAAGAGAACTGATGAAAGATTTAACGCTTTTCCTGAAGTAATTCAATAAATTTGTTTTGAAAATTTTGGTAAACATTCATTTTAAAGCCATTTAGTAAAACATTTGTAAGAAAAGTTCCGTGGTTCAATGAAGAATGTAAGAAGGCAAAATCTGATTTTAAAAATAAAAACGTTACTATATTTGAGGCTGATAAGAATGAATTGAACAGACGTATATTTTAAGAAAGCAGCAATGCTTTTTGTAAGGTAAAAAATATTGGTCAAGTTTGACATAGATAATGTGGTACTGGATTTTTCCATCGATTTTAAGCATTTATTTCACCCTTTTGTTAAATTGTTTAAAAAGATATTTGAAAGTGGAATTTATCCTGAATATTATTTTTCCTGAACATTGGACGAAATGCACTATTGTCCAATATATAAGAAAGGGAATTCTACGAATACCGGTAATTATAGACAAACCTTGATAAACTCGATGGCTAAATTTTTTTCGCTATGTTTGAGAATTAGACTGAATTTATGGTGTGAAAATGAAAATGAAAATGTATTAAAATATATCCAATTTGGTTTAAGAGATACACGCAGTACTGTAGATTGTGTTTTATTCTCCAAAGTATTATTCAAAAGGTGTTTTGTAACAAAATAAACTTTCCTGTGCTTTTATAGATTACGAGAAATGTTTTGATACTATTACAGTGATTGATTGTGGACAAAGTAAGTAGAAATTGGTGTAAGTTGTAAATTGGTAAATATTGTTAAATCACTGCACCCCATGTGTTGAAATATTTACATCTAAATTGTCTGGGTTTTTTAAATGTCACTTGGTTTACTTGGGAACGAACCACTTTCACCGTGGCTTTTTATACTGTCTGTTAATGATTCACTTACAGCAACTTTCAGTATATCTGTTGCTTTTTGCCGATGATATAGCAGTTTTTTACAACGGACAAGCACAGTTTACAACGCCTATTGGTCAGTATTTACTTGTATTCAGTAAGATGGAAATCAAAAATTAATGTAAAACAAAAATATGTGTATTTGAAAAACGAAAAGAAAGACATGATTTTGAATGGTTTATTAATAATGAAACAGAATTTGACAGTTTTGTTATTTAGGCATAAAACTTGTTTCAAAAGAACATCTTCGATTTGCTGCTAAGGCCCTAGGTAGCAAGGCTCTTAAAGCCGTGGATAGTTTTTTTTTATCTCTTTTTAAGAAGATAAGCATGGATTTTAAGACCAAACTAGTATTATTTGATAGACTTGTTGTTCCCATTTTATTGTATGGTTCAAAATATTTGGGAATGTACTATAAGGTTTTGTAAAATTATCCTGGGTGTAAGAAAACAAACTACAATTGCCGCTGTACCAGGAGAACTCGGGAGATTCCCGTTATCTATAACTATAAGAATTGTACGTTCCTTAAAGTATTGGATTAAACTTAAGAACAATAATGACAATTTTGTTTTGTGTGACATTTTTCTACAACAATGTACGCTATCACAATTGAATGTTAATACTTGGGTATTTAGAATTAATAAAACTGTTGACAATCTAAGTCTTTCACAGTTATTTGATATCTTTAATCCTGATTTGAAATATTCTTCTATTATGCAAAGACGATTGCTCGACCAGTATTTTCAAGAATGGAGTTCATGTTTGAATAACTCTGGCAAATTAGAATATTATGCAAAAATTTAAAAATGTGTTAGAATTTGAACCTTATCTCAATAATATTGTTAATGATATTTTTAGAATTCAGTTAACAAGATTCGGTTTGATTTCGCATAATCTTGCAATTGAAACTGGTAGATTAAATAATATAGAGAGAAATGAAAGATTGTGTTTATTTTGTAATCAGCAGATTGAATCTGAATATCATTTTGATAGATTTGTCAAAAATATAATAATATCAGAAAAGAATTACTTCCAAAATAGTATACATCTTGGCCTTCACTTTATAAATTTGTTGCATTAATGAATAATTATAACAAAACTATTTAAGCAAAATTAGCAACTTATATTAAAGAGGCAGAGTAAAAGCTATAGCTTAACACGTGCATTCGTATTAATTCAATTATGATATAAATGCATTAAAAATACAACATTAAAGTATTTATATTTCCATGGAGATGAATATTTTCAGTTAAAAAAACTTGCTTAGTTGTGCCAAGATAGCTACTGTCACAGTCAATGCCGTGATAGGATTTAAACCTGTGTTGTTGCGCCCGCAACGCTAAATACAAAGTTTAACCACGTATACGGTCACGGCTTTTAGCTCTGAACTGATTATGAACATTATGAACGAGTGCTATCTATATTTCTACTTAATGCAAAAATGTAATACCGTTTGCAGCACTTTACACACATAGTCATATACCATTCTGAAAAATGCGTGAAAGAGTATATTACAATAATTAGATTCTCCAATACCAAGCACTGTTATATGACAAGTAAAATAGTAACTATGCTATAGCTCTTGTCAAGATCATCTTTTGTTCTGTTTTTTCGATTTTAATAAATCAATAAATATTAATTAATTTCTAAAATGAATGTATTTAAACAAAGAAGGTAAGATTGTGATACCTTTTGGAACAAATGATTTTACCATTGTCAATTACACCAAAGCAACATATGTTATGTCTGGGGAAAATAAAACAAAAAACTTTTGAATTGCATTTCATACCATTTCACGGAAACATACTATTTTAAGCGAGGAAGGCTCTTCTGTGTGTAATTTGTCGTCATATGCAGCAATTCACATATTTTCAAATTTAACATATGCTTTTTTACTTCTTGACGAAAGCATTTGCCTTTGACCCTTGGCAATATAAAATATTTCATAATAACAGTGAGTTCTTAAAATCCTTAACGATATAAATCTAAAAATGTAGCATTTCAGAATATATAGACGATTTTATTAATGTCCAAGCAATGTTTATGTATTGTTTAAATATATAAAAAAACATGTGAGCTTATTGGGAAATATAAGTAAAGCATTATTAAACGTACGTGAGAAGGCCCGATCAAATACCCTTTTAGGCTAATCATTTAAAAAAAAACATAAACTTTCTTACGAAGAATATCTTACCCTTAAAATCTCCTTATACAGAGAAGAAATTCGGTTCTTTAAATTGAATGCAATGCGGTGAATTAGAATAATACGTGTTCATAATGACAGTAAATTCCAGGTTTTTGTTGTCAACGATGTAAATTTTACTCAAATTGTTCAAATGAGAATATTAAGTTTTTAAAAAATTAAAAAAAAGATCAAAATAAATTCGTGTACGACATTAGAAGACATGAATTCATTTATAAAACAAATCACAGTTCGAATTGCACAAACTAACTAGAGCTCCGGTAACCGCTCAGTACGACGTTGATGTTATTTAATTGATAATTTTCGCCTTTTTCTAAAAGCGGTTCATGTATTTCTTTATGAGAAACGAATACTCATCATCAACATTCCTTTCCTGCTTTTTAAACCACCCTTTTTTGAACAAACCCTCCGACCCTTTTGGGAAAAATTCCCCATTTATTATTTCATAACACTTGTGGATGATCAATTGACCAAAAATCGACAAATGGCTCCTTAAAATGGCTGACAGAAGCTCGGTAAAAAGCAGTAAAACATTTAGGGAAAGCATACATTAAACGTTCACTTTATAGTAAATTAGACCCTGTATAAAACCCTGATTTTTGCCTTTTTTAGTTTACAGTATCACCCGTCGTATCAAAACATTTTACAATATAACCCCATTTCGAATCATTTTCAATGACTTCCCTAAAACGCTGATTTCTGAAAGTTGCACCAAGGACAATGGACTGTATTTTTGCCATTAACATTCCACCGTCCATGCATATACTGAACGAAAGAAAGCCTGTAAAACATATTATCGTATGTATTTGGTAATTTAAGTTTGTTAACTTTTGATACGTCAAATCCAAATTTTTTGAAAACCTTTATCCTAAAGCAATTTAACTTTTTCCTTTTTGTTTTTTTTGAAATCAAGTCACCGGGAATAATCAGGACAATTATAAATTAAACAAGGGAATAATTACAAATTTTATTTAGTGCTTCCCACCTGCCAAAAGAAACGGGTTACACAACAAACTAAGCCTGTCCCAAGTTTATGTCACAACAAGACCACGTGGGACAATCATAAATCTTTTAATCCGCATTTCACGTCATTCCTCATGGCAACAATTCACTTAGTAAAATGCAGTTCTAATTTTTAATTGTTTTTTTTTCAGTTTCACGATATTTTGATGCTGCAACAAGTCAACATGAAATTTTCTTATTGTTTGATTAAATGAAACGATTTGAATCCAAATATATACTAAATTACATTTAGAGTTTATTTCAGATAAACATAATATCCTGTTACTTTTTTGCAAAATTTTGAATTTAAAGGGACGAATTGTAATTAAATTTAAAATGACTTAAAGTCGGAATAAAAACTGTACAGTTTTGTTTTTATATAACCCTTTCTATACTCCTTAAAATTTAACAGGATATCATCCTTAAACCTTTGGCGTTTTATATATTAATCCCGCTTTGAATAAGGATATTGGACCCGAAACATCCAACACATGTTACCTTGCAAAATGTCTACGTAATAAATTACATCATAATTTGCCCATTTAAGGACCTGGCTGTTTATAATTTAAAATCATCCAAAAACCTAATCCCGGTAACATTCAAGCACAAGGTCTGATTTTATGTCGGATTCCCAAAAGGTTTTTCATAATCACGAAATTTTCTCGAGTTGGAATAAATAATTGTTAAATCCCAAAGGTTAAAAACTCATGTATGGTATTCAGAACAATTTTACAAAAAAATAAACAAGCTAGTAAAGTCTAAAGATTCTTTTGGGTATTAACAGTGTGTGCAGTTTTATTTTAATGAACTTTCATTGCCAATCCGGCTTTTCGGTTAACTATGATATAATTTTTTGCCATCCTATTGATTGCCAATCCTTTCTAAAGTGGAAACGTCACCCCCGTACCTAGAAAACCGCACACACAAATTTTTCTTACAATTTATTCTTACGGTATATCTTGATGAAAAAGGAAAACAACATAAATACATCAATGAAACACAATGAATGTTTTTTTTTTCTATTTGATAATCGCCTTTTTAAATTAATGACCGTGGCTAAATTTATCTTATCTTTTTTCTTCGTAAATCTTTAAAGACAATGACATGGCCAACTATAAAATATAATAATTTTTGTCATTAAGAAATGATTTAGAAATATTTGCAAAAAAATGTGTTTAAAGAATTATACTAATATCCTTTAAAATAAAGATAGAAAGAATAAAAATTTCTTTCTTTTATTTTTGAATTATTTAAAAACCAGGAATTCATTTGAAATCAAAGTTGCCCCGAACTTAAAATAAGTTTAATTAAAAATTTTCGCCTTGACTAAACAAAGTAACCAGTGATAAAACGTATAAAAACAAAGACACATTTACTACATATTGACAAGTTGGAAGGCAAAGGAAAATGTTCGTTAGTTTAAAAAGAAAAATAGTAATTATGGTATATTTTTGGAAGTCGCAGGTAAGGTTAACTAACTCGAAGCGGGACCCCAATTTTCCTAGAAAAGTGGTCTATTTTCCATCAGCAATCGACACTTCCAAACACAAGATATTCTTTCTGGTAAAACAATATAATGTTTTTGCTTTTTAAGTAACGTCATTTGTTTGTAGAACTTTTAAATTATTATTATTATTTATTATTATTATTATTATTTTATTAAAGATTAACAAGATTAAATGCAAAAACATATACTGATTTAAGATAAATTATTAATCCACCGAAGCAAGCTCCGTCATATTTACTCATTCAGGAACATTATCATTTATAAATACCTATATATTTTTTCTCCCTAAAAACACGCAAATTGAAGCGCAAAATACGCATTTCCGTATTATGTTAGTGACAAATTACCCGGTACCCATATTGGAAGTGTCGGCCTATTTTTGACGTTGGTTCGAACTTTGGGTTTAAAATAGCGTTTTGCATTTTGGAAACGGGAACCAAAATTATTTAAAAGGCGTGGCCGTTTGCAAGAAAAATTACGATTTCCTGTTTCATGAAATTTATTTTCTGAACCCAACTACAATTCATTTCTGAATAAAACGGAAAGGTATTTAAATTAAAAAGGAAAATTATGTTAGATAGTAGCTTTCCTGAGACTATGTATTTTCTACTCGCAGCGTTGGAAAATTGGATATCTCGCTCGACCTTCGGTATAGTTGACCCGTATAGACGCGTTTAATACTGCCAGAGAAAATCCTTTCTTTATTATTACGACAAACTTTTGTGTTGTCCTTGTAAAGAAAATAAATTTCCTTTTTCTCCTTTTTGTGTTAAAAATCTCTTATAACATCAGAAATGTGGTTCTGATGATTCATACTAAAAATTATGATAACATTGTAACATTGTTACATTGGCCAATAATGTTCACCTCAACAGTTTAGTTCAATTAAAGAAAATTTCGTTTAGATATTTATATCAAAAGCCAATTAGTCATATTTTAAATTAATGAGATCTTCATTTCTTTTACCAAATATTGAAATAACAGCAAGCAAGTTTTAATCAAATGCCTAAATGCACTTACTGTATTTCATTTTCTGGTATTTCGCAGTAAACGTTAAAAGTTAAAATGAAGTTAAATATTCCTTCTCGAAGAATCAAACAAACCTGCCACAAGAAAAGTTCAGCTTACCGAGACACGACTGTCACAATCAATGCGTGACCAGGCATTCGAACCTGGGTTGTCGCGGCCACCCAACGCGAAGTACTAACCACTATACGATCACGGCTATCACCGACTGAACTGAAGGACCTGTTCCTATTTTTGTACTTAAACTGAACAGTATCGCGGCACTTGAGATACTTCTCAAACAGGGTCACAGTATATCACATATAGTTTGTGAAGATATTTTATTTTCTATAACTCAGTTTTACAAAACTTCAAAAGATTAAGTAAGATTAAGAGGAATTTTACGTCAATCATCACGTGTACAAAAAGTAGTATTAAACGATCATAATACGGTAATCTACATATAATAGTAAGATATTCATCACTACGCCGTTAAAGTTTACAAGAGAAAAAAATTCTTTGTTATTAAAGCTGCAAGTAATAATACGTACATGTATAAAGAAAAGACTTGTAAATTGAACATCAAACATTAAATGTGTATAGCAAAGCGATCATTGTTTTACGAGTTTTTAAAAATATTACTGCATAAACAATAATAAAAATTTTCTAACTAATGAAGGAAAGAATGTGTAATGTGGCCAGATTCAGGGTATTCATTTGAATTTAATTGAAGAAATCTCTATGTACATCAATGTATTTTATTCATACGTGTAATAATGGATTAAGTACACGGTGTATATGTAGTTAAAGTGAATATTACTGTTTTCTATAAAGAAAAAAGCATTTTCCAAGGTTTACATGTTATAAACAATTATCTAATAAAAATATACAAATGAATGCGGTGTTTAAATATTCCGATGTAAAGATTTAATTCCTATGCGAAAATGTCTCTTTATGCAATAAAAATCAAATTTGAGAATAATTCGAAATCATTAAATCGTAGTGACCTAATGTTGTGTTATTTAGCTTATTTGCAATTAAAAAAATATGTAAAATCTTGTTAAAATTTCATCGATAAGATCATCGTTATTAAAATGCTAATATATGTCTTAAAATAATGATTTTGGAAATAGATGTAGTTTTAAAATCATGCCTTCAAACACAGTCCCAATTCCGATTTCCGAATATGATTGCCAGTCCACAAAATTATACAATTTTCTAAAGTTAAACTAAAATATGAATTATGCTCGACGATTGCCTAATAGACGTAAAAAATAATTTAAGTTTATGATAATATACTTTAGGGTTCAATAAAATTAAATATTTTGATTAAACCATACTAAAGTATACTTATTTCCCACAAGAATTTTCCTCTTTTTATTTCAATTGGTTATTCCCCCCCAAATGTCACTAAACACAATGTTTGCCTAAAGAGTTAAAAATCACATCATTTACTATTCGACATTTCGGAGAATGCCGTTTAATTTGCCCGAACCAAACCCAAATTGCAAGATACAAACTTCTCAAATAATTTGTCCCTCAAAAATCTTGAATAATTCCATTTTTTTTCAACATATTTCATTACAATCTTATCTTAAAAATGAATTTAAAGTCAGGTGTGTATAATCTTAAAATTGAATTTTATGTACAAAGGTATCAAAGAAGAGATAAAAAGAATGAGTGCACCACAAGTCAGTCAGTGGTCAGATATTTGGACGGAAATTTTACTCCACCAGGTTATGCATACAACTTTGACAAAACACTGTCTTACCACCTGGCGAGTAATGTTGATGGGGCTATTAAAATTTGTTATGGTAATCTTAACATGTCAAACAAAAATAATATTTTAATGCCGTAAAGAAATTTAAATTCATTTCTTTAAAAGGGGGTTGTGGGGCCTTTTTTAAGGTTTTTTGCATGTTTTGAAATTTTGGGTTTAAAACCCCCAAAATTTAAGAACATTTTATTGCTATAAAAATTGGTAAAATAAAAGAGAAATTTCCCGTGTTTTCGAGCAAAAAATTTAAAACGTGTTACCCTTTCACTTTTGGGTTTAAATAGCCTTTGACGTCTGTCATATTCAAGCCCTTTTTTATACTATGAATTTCGGGTACGCTCCCCAAAGATCAAGGGTTTTTATTGTGAAAAATTTTTATTTCAAAAAGTTTTAAAAGACTTGAACAAGGGAGTTGGTCCCCATGGGAGTTTTTTATCTAAGGAAATAGGGGGTATGATTAACCCTTAAAATGTTTTTTTTGTGTTGTTCCTTTTTTATAGAAATAGTAATATTTAAACTAAAACATGGTCGGACAAGAGCGTTAAACTACCTCGTAAATTTTTGAATAGGTCCGAAAGAAATGATCTACCTACTTATGAAAATTGCAACCCAAGCACAGTCCTTTTTTTGACGTAACAAAAAGTAACGCAATTCAAGACAAATTTTTTTTCTTCATGAATTGAAAAAGAATTTGTTGTGGTGAATAAGATGATACCAACATACTACCATGATTATCAATAATACGTTTACCACAAAAGGTAAGAACCAGAACCAGAGATGGACGTGGCTAAATGGGAAGGGAGGCGGTTTACCTGCTTGGTTTTTATCAAAAGGGAATTACAAAACAAAACTGCCTTCGAAATCTGATTTATTATCTCAATTGTGGCTAACTGCCTGCCTAAAATGGAAATTTGACACTTTCCCAGCATACGTGCTTTTATGGAATGAAAGTTGCTCCGCCTCTTCGAGTTATTTATGGTAAAATTAAGCGAATTCTCATTCTTAAAGGCATTCTGTACAGATTTTAAGTATGACAACAATTAATCTGCTGCCGTCCCTTAAAGGTAATTCAAAACCAAAAAGATGCAACATTTCTTTTTTCGAAATACATATGTACTTATTTGATTACCTTTAAAAAATTTATTCCCTACATAAAGATATCAATTATGAATATATCATTTCAAAATATATTCATCACTTATTTACGCAAGATTTGAAATTCTATATTTCATTTTTATTGTACGATAAAAAGTAACAAATTTTTGCAAATTAGAACTGCACCTTGTAAGGAAAATAAATGCCCAAATATTCTCTTTCTGTTTTAAACCATTTTTGGTTAAAAAAAATTTTTTATTTAACATATTATATACTAACTATATTTAATTTTAACCCACCAAATAGGTGGTACTGAGTACAATTTCATACTAGGGAATTTATATCAGATATATTGTTACATTGCTAGTAAATTTTCACAATAACGTTTAGTTCCAATTAAAGGAAAATTCCGTTTAGATATTACATATCCAGCCTATTAAACATAGTGAAAATTTGTCATATTCTAAATAAAATGAGATCTTCCTTAAATTTCTTAACAAAAATTTTGAAATTACTTCAAAGGCAATTTTAAAAATTTATGCTAAATACACTTTTCATTTTCTTGGTATACTGCAGTAAAAGTTGAACAGTTCAAAAACAAAAGTTAAATATTCCTTCCCGAAGATAAACACCTCCACCAAAAAAAAGTTCAGCTGTCCCAGACAAGCGACTTTTTACAGTAAAATGCCGTAACCAGGATTCGAACCTGGGTTGTCGCGGGCCACAACGCGAAGTACTAACCACTATATGATCACGGCTATCACCATGAACTGAAGGACCTGTTCCTATTTTTGTACTTAAATTTTAACAATATCGCGGCACTTGAGATACTTCTCATAACAGGTCAATAATATACACATATAGTTTGTGAAGATATTTTTAAATTTTACTACCAGATTTACTTAAATTTAAAAAATAAGATTTTTGATTTAATAACTTTAAAAACAAAAATTGAAAAAGGTTTAAAACGATCATTAAAAGGTTTATATACCAAAAAACTTAGACATTTATCACTACGCCGTTAAGTAACAAGAAAAAAATGCCTTTTTTATTGCTGCAAGTATTAATACGTACATGTATAAAGATAGTATTGTAGATTCAACATTAAAATGTGTATAGAAGCGATCATTGTTTAACGAGTGTTTAAAAACATAATACATAAAGTTTAACATAAAATTTTATAACTAATGAAGAAAGAATCTGTAGCCAGATTCAGGGTATTTATTGAATTTGGTTGACGAAACCTCAATGTACATCAATGTGTTTTATGCATATGTGAAATAATGATTAAGTACACGATGCATATGTAGTTAAAACTTACATTTTATTTCATATAATAAGGTATTTTCAAGTTTTACATGATAAACAATTGATCTAATAAAAATATATAAATAAATGCGTGTTTAATATTCCGATGAAACTTTGTGAATTTTAAAAGATTAATTATATGCGAAAATGTCTCTTTATGAAATAAAATCAAAATTTGAGAATTGTTCGAAATCATTGAAGTCGGTGACCTGTACACAGAATATATATGATTTGTCAAGAACTCTGGTGTGTTATTCCGCTAATTGGCAATTACAATGTATATAAATCTGTAAAATTCATCGATAGAATCCTCATTTTAAATGTTAAGACTTTTAAATATAATGGATATACGAAAATAAATGTAGTTTCAAAATAGTCATCTTGAAACAAGTCCAATTTCATATTCCGAATTTTGCATTGCAGTCAACAACAATTATAATATACTCTAAAGCAACTGAAAAATTATATTGTGCTCGACTGATTGCTATATACTTAAATAATAAGTTAAATATTAGATCTACGTTTAGGTTTAATAAATTAAATATTTTGATTACCATACTAAAGTATACTTATTTCCGAAGAATTTTTCCCTTTTATTTTCAGTGTAACATACCCACACGAGTATGTTCTCCACACAAGTTGCTTGAAAAGTCATAAAATCAAAATATTATTAACTATTTAAACATTTCGGAATGATTACGTGTTATATTTGTCAACCCAAACAAATTACAAGATACTAAGTTTCTCAAATAATTTGTCTCGCAAATCTTGATAATTTTTTTCAACATCATTTCATAACATCTCTTATCTAAAAAAGAAATTTAAAGTACTGTGTGCATCGTAATTGAATTCTATGTACTGGTATTCGAAGAGGTCAAGATCCTTAGCAGTAGTACATTACCAAGAAGAGATAAAAGAGATGGAAGTGCACCACGGTTTGCAGTGAGTCAGATATGAAAGGAAAATCTACTCCACCAGGTATTGCATACAGCTTTGACCAAATATACTGTCCTTAGTTATGTTGATGATGCTATAAATTTTGTTAGTGGCTCAACTTATATATCAAACCAAATATTTCAATATTGCATATAAAAACGTATATTTACTTCAGCTTTTGGGTTTTTGGCCTTTTTAAGGTTTTTTGCATTTTTGATTTTTTTAAAAACCCAAACTTTAAGAGAACAATATTGCTAGAAAAATATTAAAACATAACAGAAAGTTCTGTGTTCCGGGGAAACTTTAATACTTTGTTACTTTTTCTACTTGGTTGAATACCCTTTTGACTTGTAAATTTTCCCAAGTTTGGGTTATACTATTGAAATTACGGATACGCTCCAATTAAATCAGAGTTTTTTTCCCCGTGTAAAAAATTTTTATATGTTTCAAAATAGTTTTACGAAACTTGACAAGGCAGTTGGTTCACATGTTAAGTTTTTATCTAAGGAAGTAGGGATATGATTGAACTTAAACTGTTTTTTTGTGTGTTGTTATAACCTTTTTGTATAAAAAATAGATATAAACTAAACATGGTCGGACAGAGCGTTAACTACGTAAAATAATTTTGAATAGGTCCAAAGAAAAGAAATTTTTTTCCTTATGAATTTTTTAACAAACAGTCCTTTTTGACGTAAAAAATAAGTACCAATTCGCGCAACTTTTATTTCTTCATGGTTGAAAAAAAAAAAACCCTGGTTGTGATGATGAAGATGGTAAAAATACGCAGAGTTATCAATAATACAGTTAACCAAAAAAACATTAAGAACGGGAATCAGATGGACGTGGCTAGTGGGAAGGGGAGGTTACCGCTTTGTTTTTATTTTAAGTAAATTACAAAATTTTTAAACTGCTTTCAAAATGTCTAAGATTTATTATCTCAATTGAAATGGCTAAAGGCTGGCTTAAATGGGAAATTACACTTTCCAACGCTTTGGACGAGCCCTTTTACGTAATGAAAGTTGAATTTTTGCCCTTTCGAGTTAGTTTTTTGTAATGGTTATGCGTTTTACCAATACTAAGCGTCATTTTACTTTTTAAGGCTAAAGTCAAAGCTTAATTTGTTTTTTAATTTGTAAATTTATTGGCAAATGTGGGAGAATGTGTGTCTCCTTTGTTTTTTTTTTATTGAACTAAGTTAATCGAGTTCTCATTCTTGAATTCTGCACAGATTTTAGTATGGGGCAACAACCGAATCTGCGGCGTCAACTTAGGTAGCATTTCAAGTGAA